>NC_092564.1:3730983-3928483 GCF_037975245.1 Apostichopus japonicus | reverse complement strand
TCTGGATTAGATTCGAAAATAATGTGGCAGGAAGACTTGTTATATTGTTGAGACTTAAGTCTCTGTAGGTAAAAGAATAAGGAGGAAAAATGTGAAAAATATGTGATAACACACAACAAACTTTTTTTCTCCACATTTTTTGTAGAAACTTTAGCATCATCTGTCTCATGTTATAATTCGCCTTAACTTTGTTTATAAGCATTGTTCGTGGTACAAACGCTACAACAGTTGCTTCTTAATTGTTGTTGCTTTGGTGTTGTTGTTTTTTTGTCCGTAGAACAAAATGGAGAGGCTTCACGTCAATGCAGCACCAAGTAATTTCTTTACAATTTGTGTTTTTGTTATTAAGGTGCCTCTTTCGATCGCAATTTATGACTGTTAAAAGATCTATTTATATGTGATATGATTAGAAAATAAGAACACGACTAACAGTGTTGAAATAACATGTACGTTTGTATTACAGGAAACAACGATTCGTGTGATCTGTGGTTACAAACAGTATAATTTTGCCCAACTGTTAGTAACGTTCTTGGCGAGTCCGAGGCAAATCGGTTAGTATATATTTACAATTGGTACGATACATGATAGATTGGTTGCCTAGAGAAATTAGCTGTGCATTTCTTATACAACATGTTATCTAAATATCATTAAACTGACTGTCACATGAGACAAAAACTCAATGCTAAATCTAATGTCACTGGGTATAACCTGAGAAGTTCATTAGGGACTGAGGAAATTATTGTTGATGTGGCCTTGACAGGAGGAGGAGGAGGAGGAGGAGGAGGAGGAGGAGGAGGGAAAGGTCAAGGAGGGTGTCCTGTATACACCAAGGGTTCAGGTGGCCAAGTGGTCAATATCTTGATGGGGTCCACTAGTGGGGAGGAACCCTTTCCCTGCCACACATCTGAAATGGCATCATTTATATAATTCTGAGAAATGTCAGAAACAAGACTAATTCTGAAATTTAAGAGTACCATAGCACTGTTAAATTTAAGTGAAATATAGTCTTATGTAAAATCAGAATATTATAACATATATGTAAAGTCGTCAGCACTTAGGGGGAGGTACTACAAGGGTTAAAGAAGGTTCCTATGGAAACAAAAGAAGTATACTCCTTTTATAGCTACATCTGTGTATGTGCAGCTGATTGATATTTGGGTATTTGAAGCTTAAACAAACCATACAAATAATACATTGGACAACATCAAGTTCTAGCGCAGAGCTCGTTTTCAAACAAGCCAGTGCCTTACCAGCCGCATGCACCCACCCCCAAACCATTTGTATAAAAGTTTGCCGCAATTGCATGAAGACCCCGACACATTGATATATTCTATTCTCAGAAATTCTTTTCCCCTCCCCAAAAGGTTCCACACATACACTGGATACTATCAAGATACTGAGCTAATTGACCTAATTGACCTAATTTAATATTAGTTAGTCAGTTGCAGCTTCTCAACAGTGCCCATATAATATATTACACTTAAGAGCAAAGTATGATATGACAAATATATTTATATAAATTTGATTGGTAAAGTAAAATATATATTGTAACTACACAACATCATAACATCCCCAAGTTGGTCAAGTCCCTCGTGTTTTATCAGGGACCTAACAGCCATCATTCCTCAACCTGCTCGATTCGGCTCTAGATATTTAAATACCAATGTGCGAAATTGTTAACGTGTATCCCCTAAATTACACGTAAGCAGTCTAACCAAAACATTCCTGTACTTTTTCGAACAAGTTACTTGACTAATAAATACATTCTATAAGTGAAAACACCATCGTTAGTGTCACTTTGCGTACGTAAAGTGCTGCTAACTATTTGGGAGTATTGTGGCAATGTTACGTTGGTGCCACCTACAGCCTGAGCCTTATCTCTGTATACGGCTCTGGGTGCCACATTTTGTTTCAGACATTTTTTCCAGTGTATAAACTTTCGTGGTTCGTAAAATCTATCACCGTCTGATACATCGAGAGTACTTATCAGCTGATACTTCACATACTATCACTCGAATCACTCAGAATTGGAAACTAATGAAGGAAGAACTATCAATAGATGATGTTAGACTGTGAGAGGCTGGCTAGTCAGAGTTTGCTATGCAGTGATATATGTAAACTAACGTGTTAGGGAACACATACTACTGTCAATTTATCAATGCCTGGATACATCGAGAGTAATTATCAGCTGATACTTCACGTACTATCACGCAGACCACTCACTGGAAAGTTATGAAGAACTATTAATATATGATATTCGACTGTGAAAGATTGGCGATTCAGATATTTTAAAATATCATCGCCTAGCTTTATGTACAAGTTCCGTAACACACAGTAGGCTTACTTGCATACCTTACGTACCACACGCAATCGACAGCATTAATTTATTCGAACTACACAATTGTTAGTAGGCCCAATACTAAGCCTAGTTCAGGAGGATCGTATAAACAATCGTCCCAAAACCTACATACCGAGAGGTTTTTGTGTCCAACTAGAAACAACTTTGGTAAGAAAAATATCTCCCCCCCCCCCCCGTGACTCACGATACTGGTAGTAGGCTATTGTGCAATGTGTAACATAACAGTGAATGGTTACCGACTAATCTGTACAGAAACGACACATACATGAACAACGCAGGTGCAGATTATATCTGCGAACTAGCTTATTGCAATATAGCTTCCTCGTTATTGATCACCTTTAACTATGGTTTTCATAACTAGATCCAACATTTAATAGCTTTTGCCAAATAAACAGCGTTCGCCATATACGTCAAATCCTATGTTGTGGGTGTACACCCCTGCATCCGCATATTTTAATGTTGGTTGCTCTCATTTCACTCATATCGACATACGATAGCTCTATATGTACCGTACCTATTGTAAAGGTTACAAGCATAACGTTTTCCGATGTACTCACATATCAACCAGGCTTGTTGAGTTTTGAAATATTTCACTTGGCAACGTCTTCAACATGTTGTCAAATATACCACTGTTACGAAATAAGGAAAAAGAGAGTCCTATAGGTGCAAGGATCGGAGTTTTCATGATCAAGTATCACAGATATTAAGAAGCATATAAAAGGACGACCAGTGGCGGCGCCAGGAATTTTTAGTTGGGGAGGCTAAGGGGGGGGGGGGGGGCTGAGCCAATTTTTTGGGTGGCTTACAAGATTGAGTGATCGCCGTCCTGGAAAGGCCTACATGCAAAATGGTGGCATTTAGCGAGGCTTTTGTCACCTGAAAATTTCTCCAAAAGTATCCATTTTTTTGTGAGTAACTTTAGTCAAATTAGAATGGAAGATACCAATTCACAGTTTTCGTATCACTAAAATATTACCTGCTGTGAAAGATCCAATTCTTTTGCTCAATTATTATATCGCGCTCTCTGACACAACTCCTGTTTTAGTCTGTATACACGCTGTTTGTGAAACGCACACGACATTGCCGTATGAGAACAAAATTCATCAAAATTTCCATTGACCATTGTAGCACTGCGTTATGGCTGACAAAATTTGGGTAGGCTATATTGTTTCAATGAGTTTTTTTTTTTTGCATATTTCAGTTGGGGGGGCTAATGGGGGGGGGGCTGACTACTTCAGTGGGGGGCTAAAGCCCCCCCCCCCCCAGCCCCCCCCCCCCCCCCCCCCCCTTGGCACCGCCACTGAGGACGACATTATCAACCAGGTACAGATCGTCTGATCAAAGAAATAATACGCAATAAACAAAAGCAAAATAAGTATATTTAATTGAGGCATAATATGCTACTAACTATATTGTTACATTTTCCTTGAACTATCGTTAATTTTGATACATCGTCAAAATATGCAAGGAGCGAAATATACATTGGAACTCCCTGACTCAAAACTTGTTTTGGAAACGTCCACCTCTCCCCAAATAAGGCCTTATGTTTCTGGTCAAATTTCGAGAGAGAAAATCTTAAAGAAGAGGGAAAAAATATGGAAACAGCATCACTTTTATGACATATTATGTTATCGCGGAGAATTTCCCTTTTACCTTCAGTTAAGGTATCATTTCTGCCATTCTTAGAGACTGGCAATTAAACCTACACACACTGGCGGATCCAAGGGGGGGCCAAGGGGGGCCATGCCCCCCCAAAAGGTGAGCCAAAAAGTGTTTCCGAACATCCGCTAAATCATATGATTGGAAATTTAAAAAATCGAGAGGAATAGCAGTGGTAGACTAGTCTAAACCTTTTCGTTTTCTGGTTTAAAATTAAATGCAGAGCTCCCAACTGACCCGCAATTCGCGGGAATTAGACCCGCATTCTAACACCCAAACCCGCTGACCCGCACAAGCGTCCGAAAAACCCGCATTGTAATTGTCAAGTATACATAAAAAAATTTGCATCAAATTTTGACTTAGCAACCATCATTTCTTTAGCATTTAGCATAATAGAGTATAAAACCTCCTTTACAGCATCATTTGAACCTCAAATTAGCCTATAATTCTTTGAATTGGGGCGAGCAGCGAACATTTTCATGCCACGGGAAAGAATGAAATATCACCTACTATTCAATTTATTGATGTTACACACACAAAAATGCATATTTCTCAGAAAAGTTTGGGTGACAAAAGCCTTTCTAAGTGTCACCATTTTACATGTAGGCATCTCCAGGATTCCAAAAAATTAAAAAGGGGAGGGGGATACCCCCTCCCCTTATACCCCTCCCCCAGGACGGCGATTCGTGGCATGGACCAGCATTTGCCTTCTCAAGAGTTGGGAGCTATGTAAATGTATGAGCATGAGGTTTAACACCATTTTGCAGTTACAGGCTGGTTGTAAGAAATTTATAACCTATGAGAAATAAAATTTCTTGAGAAAGATGATCCCAACTTTGTTTTATAAGTATTTTAGAAAATTACACCTGGGGAACATTTTTTTTAGAAGTAAATTAACATCACCATTGTACACTTTTGTCGCACCAAATTGCATCTGAGGGCATTCAGCAATAGAAAATTTTCCAAAGGGGAGAGGGGGGCACCCCCTCCCCTTAGACCCCTCCCCCATATCACTCTAATGCCACTTTGGCCCCTCCCAAACAAAGGCTCTGGATCCGCCAGTGCCTACACATACTATTAAACTTTGTAATTCCAAAGCCTCTTCGTCAATAGTTATTTCGATGTTTAAAAGTAAACATTCTTTTAAAACATTCAAAGTAATAAAAGATTCAAAACTACAATATTTCCACTTTCTCGTTTCATACATAAAATATTAGGTACGTTTAGCAACTGGTTACGATTCATATAATCACACACACAAACACACGCACCCACACACATATATATACACACACACATATATATATATATGATATATATATATATATATATGTATATATAAATGTATATATATATATATTTATATATATATATAATATATGTATTTATATATATATATATATATATATATATATATATATATATATATATATATATATATATACATTCTGATAGGTTCCAGTTCTCTGATGATCGCTCAACACGTGAAACTCTGAGTAACAACTACTTTATCTATTCCTTTTCATGTTACGTAAACAGTTCCTTCATGTTTTAAAGTTACTCACAGTTTGCTCAGTTTACCCAGATTCCTAAAAATGTCTCCAGGTAGCGTAGATATTATATTTTGTTGTAGATATCTGAAACGTAAATGTATTAATAAACTGTATGAGGCTGAGTTTAATATCCATGTAAATATGTTTAAAATATGTAAAAAAATCTTTATTAAGAGTACCTTTATATAGACGCTTATATACTCTGCCTTTCGTAGTAACTATCCATGTTAGCATGACTGTATTGTGACATGATACATTGCAATATGAAGGTATCAAGGGTCACCTTGTTAAGTTCAATATATAGGCATGGAATGCACATAGTAATATTTTCTTAAAATTCCAAGGTACAACATGCACATATCATTGAACCGATGTTGAATGTAACTGGTATAACTGCTTATTTGGGAAAGGGAAGCACGTGCATGTAAACCATGGTTTACACACACTGGAAGGGGGAATTGCCGTTTATGTAGATGGCTTCATAGATAACAACATTTGTGATACTGTATTCTGTCTCCACGATTTCGGAAGTTATAGATTTGTATCAAATATGTGAGGAAGAGACTTATGTGCCCATGCAAGAGCTATGGTAACATCAACTACATATTATGCTGATAGAATGTACTTACAAGTGTTTCAAGTTTGTTAAGTTTTCGAAGATGTTGGAAGAAAGTGACTGGAGTTGGTTGTGGTCCAACCGCCTGCAACAAAGAAAGAGAAAGCAAATCATTTATATCTGTAATGCAAACGTAAAGCGACCTCGAACATGTTATTACTCCATTTGAGCGATTGACAGTGCACCTTTGATTTGGCATTCTATATAGGATCTAGGACTTGTTCTTAACACACCCACCGGTTTTGTTAAGACACATTTACACATTCAGAGGCGGTAGAAGCGAGGAGGGGAGGGGGTGCACAAGGAGCACGTGACCCCAAAGTGCACCCTTATTGTAAAAAAAGACTTCATTTGTTGAAAAATTAAATATTATTGTTGTTAAAAAAAAATGTTTAAATCTATGAGTGACCTTTTGTTGACAAACATTCAAATACAGGATTTCGCAGTGTGAACGCACAAAATGAATTACTTTGTTTGAGGTAACTTTATGCTTTGGTACGTTGGACCGTTATGCGACTGAGTAAAAGTACATGTACACGACATGTAATAATAAATAGATATGTGAGAATTGCAAAGCTGTATCCGGCTTACAAGGAATGCAGCCAAATATTTGACAATTCAAGGGAGAAAGTTTAGGGATTATACAGAAACGAAATGTCAGAAGAAAACAGAAACAACAAATAAGTATAGCCGCTGATGAAGCTCCAGAAGGACATTTTCTAGGTTTTTAATGGTTTGATGTAGCTCTGCAATTGCATTGACCGCTTTGCCTCTAAAGGAAGATCCTGATAGATTTAAAAGTCAAACCCTGAATATTTCGTGGACCCGTATAGGCCTCTTTTTCTCCAATGTTCCTATAAGTATATTGATATATTTAGTTTGTTAACATACGTATTACTTACAAACTTTCCAGGTTAGGTAAACGTGCAAAAACATCAGGGGAAAGAACACGCAGCTTATTATTTTGCAGTTCACTGCAAAAAAGGTAAACAATGAGATGAATTCACAACAGGATGTGTCTTGCTTTCTAACATAAACACATAAGCATGCAAATGATTGCTCTGAAGAAATTTATCTGTATTTCCTCAAAGCGGAATCGTACACAAATCAGTGTTCTTCATAAAAGCAATTATAATGATATTAATATAATATAAATAAATTTCCATAGCCAGTGTCCGTTTTTGGTTCACTTGAATAAATAAGGAACATGTAAAAATGTTTATAAAACTATCACAATGTTTAAAAAATTGCACGATGTGCAAGTATTAATGATATTTCATAAACTGTCAAATGTGTTCGGAAAATATATGAAATACATTTCTTATGACCGTATCTGCATAGAATTTCAAACTTTAACGAGAATGAATATATGCCATAGTGACTAGTCTACAAGCACAACAAGCACAGACAAGTTAACTATTGCACAAGTTAACATAATCATTAATTTACTTAAGCTGCGCGTGCTTCCTTTTTTAATTAACTAAACTACACTTACAGTACTTTCAACATGGTTAAATTGTAAAATGCCAGGTTTGGAATTTCTTGGATTTGGTTTTCGTTCAGATTTCTGTACAAGGAAAGAAAAGTTCACCTTTTTAATCATAACCAAAGATATAGCTCTAGTACATATCTGCCATATAGTTAGATTTGTATATGTGAACACATTTTGAAAAGTACATACTGAAATTCGCATAAAATAGACAAGCACATCGCTTAAACAAAACACATTTCAAAATTAGGTTGGGAAAGTTCATATATTGTAAAGAAAGTATTGAAACAAATCAATAATGGTCGGAAAAGGAATATATTAAGCAAACCTAAAATTCACAAGATGTTTTCTATGTAGTAGCCTCGTTGGACGTTTAATGCAGGGATTATATTTAATACTGTGATACATATAAAACTTACACATGTTACGCTCTTTCATATTGGCATATATAATAATAATAATAATAATAATAATAATAATAATAATAATAATAATAATAATAATAATAATAATAATAATAATAGTAATAATAATAATAATAATAATAATACTAATAATAATAATAATAATAATAATAATGATAATAATAATAATGATAATAATAATAATAATCATTATAATAATAATAATAACAATGATAGAAATAATAATCATAATAATCATAATAATAATAATAATAATAATAATGATGATGATGATTATGATAATAATAATAATAACAATAACAATCATAATAGCAAAATAACAACAAAAATGAAGAGAATAATGCTTTTAACACCCAACATTGAACATATTTTCCCTAGTAATATAAAAATGTCTGAGCAAATATTTATGCCATACACTGAATATGTTAATGAACTGTACACTATGAAGTTTGTGATAAACTGTCTGCAAGTGGGAGGGGATGATTCCCCTGATTTCTTCGAGGGGTTGGGGGGGGGTGGGTAAGCCCAGAAGTATACGTAGAAGCGTCTCTGCCTCTTGATACATGTGGCTTCGGTGACAGTAATTTTTTATTTACCAAACTATTATTTATATGCAGTCCATGCCATAAAATCTACTTACAGCTCTTCTAGGTGGGTTAAATTCCAAAAGGCATCAACTGGTACTCTTGTGATCTCACTCATTATGATATATCTATAGAAAAGAAAAGTTAAATTAAGCAGTTTTGTCACATACACTTTACCTAACTTCGGAGCTTCACAACTCTGTATAACATTTTTGTATTATACAAACAAGGCATGGCAGAATATTACGAGATGCATTATAAAACACAGCATAGCAGTGCAGTTTTGGAGTGCTTGGACGAACGGAGAATATAATGTAATGCGGATGAAAACCTATAGCCGTATCTTGGTTATGTTCTTGCAAAAATGAAGTTTATTTTTAATAGGGATACGCCACCCACTTTCGTTGGACGTGAACGGGATACTCCACCCCCACCCCTTCACCCCTCTCATGTCTTTCAAAGTAGATGTGTCAATCAGTTCAGGTGCTTGAAAGTTCAAACGCATCATGCGCTAGGATCGAAACGCCAGGCCAACTTACTTTTATATATTATTGTCTTTGCCACAATAAATACATGCAGAATATGTTGTTAACAAAAATCATACCACAGGCATACTTCATGATTGAAAAAAAAATAACCTGGCTTGGGCAAGACATGTGAAATAGTGAGGAGGAAATGAAACTGAAACTGCACCATATACTTTTAATGAGGTTTGCATTTTTACGCCACAGTTATACCATAGTGTATATATATAGAACAATTTGTAGGAAGTGAGAACCGACGGGGAAGTTGAAGGTCATCAATGTTGCTCTCAGGTGAAGGAAACTGAGCTATGAGCCAACAAATCCGATCGAGAAGGAACAACAATGTTGTTCCCATCGACTATATCGATAGTAGAATGTTGTAATTTTTTGAACTTCTTTATGTGCGCTATAAAACTGTTTCTATTGAGATCCTCTATAAGATATTAGGAACTAGGATCGTGAAGTGGATCTCTTTGTGATTATTAATTTGAATTGACTTCTATCGTTACACCGACGTGGGCTCCCGACACCATGCATCTCTTGCCATTCCGCCCTTCTCAGTTCTGCCGATTTCGGTGACCCAATTACTAAGAAAGAGTGACTCACAAGAACGTGGCATTCGAAGGAATGTCCCGTGGCACTTCATGAGGCTGAATATCCCTGCAATAGACATTAGTAAAGATGTCCGCGAATGAGCAGTCACAAACACCGGTCGGTCCACATGCCTCTGTATTGTAAATATATGGCGATAAAGTGTAACATTTGAATCTTTTTTAACACATCAACATTTTCCTCACTGACCCACTCATAACAAGTACTGTTGACCTTACTGAAAGATCAGCAATGGCTTGCTGGTAATTTCTAGCTATTTCACATATCATTTTTCTCTGTAATTCTGTCTCTTCCTCCCTTGGACTACTTCTTAAATAGGTAAAATTATACAAGTAGCCTAATGTTTCTCTGTGAGGTAAGATATTGTTAACCATACTCGTTCCGACTAACATTTTTGCAAGGAATAAAGATAAACCTTGAAACGTATACAGTGCTAATGCACCTTTATGACACAAATTAGCTGATGAGGTAAGCCTGGGAGTAAGGGAACATTTAGAGAGTCACCCGTGTCTCCCAATCGTTCATTTCTAACGGTATTAGGGCACTAAGCATAACAAGACCAGGAATTTCGCTAGTTGGTTTCACTGAACAAGAGCTGTTCAGGTGTTTTTAAAGGTTATCTTGTATTGTTGTATTGTAAGGTGAACATTTACTATACATTGTTTCGAAAAGACAGGTCAGTCATTTTATCCATTTATCTACATAGACACAGCTAACCTAGTATTATGATAATTACCTTTCCTATTCGTCGTATCAGTATTAAGACTGATCTTAGTTGATGAACATATCACACAAATACCAGAAACCATGACGACTGCCAAGAACGTCATTCTAAGTGATCGGACCAGCAAACGACCTATAAAATGCCAAAAAGGGCAAAACAGGGGTTATTGTCAAAAGTAAAGAACAAGAACAATATAAACACAATCAATTGAAGGAAAACAAGAAATACAACGAAAGACGACCGTTGATATTGGAGCGAAGTAAACTCGACTCATCTTTGATTTGGTAGACAGTTGCATCCACAAGGAGTATATGAATCACACATAGGTATTTGAATCACACATAGGAGTACATGGATCACACACATAGGAGTATTTTAATCAAGCCTATAAACGGAATCTCATATCAATATTGTTTTAATGGATATAGACAACAATTTAGAAACGGAACCTCTTACTTCTGTTTCTTCTTCATAATGTATACTGAAAGGGACACTTTTGCATTTTATTTCAATAATGTTCATCAATTTGCCTCTACTGAGGATCTAGGTAACTTGAATTTTATCGTGAGTATATTGAGGGACAAACCGAGTGCCTTCACTTGCACTTGCATTGTGCCCCCGGGCCCGTTAGCCTAACTCGATCCCATATTTAGGAGAACTTTATTCTAAAGAGAAATGACGATGAGATGGAATAAGTCAACTTTATAATTTCAACTAATGCAAGTTTGTTCTCAAGCTTACCAACCGTCGTGCACAGTTATTATACAATCATCGCAGACAACGATAATATATTGAAAATTCTTGACATTTTTCTACCAAGCATCTGTTGATCACATACATAATACACGTTCGTGGCTACCTTATATATTGATTCCGCTCAGTGTGTGTTTAATTTAATCCCTTAAAATACATATTGATATAAATCGAGAATTGAAGAAAACGTTGCAGCACGTGCTAATACAATTTACCGATGGCAAAATGATTAAATATTAGGATAGCATAAAACTATCAGGGTGGAGGGGGCAGTTTCTGTAACGAGTCCGCCCTCCAGTTTTGGAAAACCCTCAAAAGTGGCCCTTTTAATAAATTAATTGTTTCTCACTTTGTTACTGAAAAGTACCCTTCTTCAATTTGACAATGAAACGGTGCACTTTGTATAGTTAAAAGAGAAGTCTGTGGGGAAATTAACAATACTATTTAGAAAGTGGCCTTTAAAAAAAATTAAAACGATATAGGCCTGGTAACTAAAAGAACGGTACCGTGTTGTTAAAATACTAAAAATACTATAGCTTGTGGTACGATATATAGAACGCAGAGGTCTCATGTTATCGGGAAGCTTTGAGTGATTTTGCGATTTGCTTTCTCAAATCGAAGTGAAATATCTTGCCCCTTCGAGGCTTGTTCCTGATCCTGCTCGCAAGCCCAACCTTTCCCTCTTCCTCCGCCTCAAGAATGAAGAAATTTTGGCCAAAGCTTAAATAAAAAATAATACTATGTACATACCAGGTGAGTGGACCATCATATTTGCAGTATTCGAAACTCTGTTGCTGTGATGTAAACGGTAAATATTTTAAATAATTCGTTAACTTTATATCTGTTGCAACGGCGCAGTGTAATTTCGGCTCCAAAATACCATGTGTCTTTCTCTAATCGAAGGTGACGATAAAAACAAAATTCCAAGGCTTCTGTAGAAGCTATATGAAAGTCTGATATAAAAACATCGTCTAACGGTTTAATATACAATCATAACGAAATGATCGGCAGTCTGCTATGAACATCGACCTCCGCCAAGTCAAAAGGCCAAGTCTGAACTATGAATAATAATTTTAATATAGCCAACGAATGTCAGATTGATAACTGAATATTTAAAAATAGCACGCATTATTCTTGTAAACGACGATTTCAAAACGACTGTTTGATCAGGAAACAGGAACTATAATCCTCAACTTGAGTGGGAAATGTTAAAGCTATGGCTGTAGGGAAGTTACTTCTGATGATTATGAGCTGGAACAACGTGTAATTGTTTTGAACTATATATATACGGGCAATTATCTTTGAACTGAATTATTTTGAAATAAGATTGGCACTAAATTAGATTGGCTGTGTGAAGAAAGTTTAATTTTGATATTTATTACCAACAATTTTCAAATCTGCAATTCTTAACTGGACTTCAGCAGAAGAATGTGAATATCTATTCAAGGCTCTGAAATGGTAGCAACATGCGGTTATAAGATTATTGGCAGTTATTTTTGATATGTTCCTAGAGAGTAATCATAACTTTATACTTGGTTGGAAGGAAGTCAATCCTTCCTGCTCTGGAAATTCAACCTTATCTGTTTCCTTCAAAATAGAGGTACTTGTGCGCCTACCATTTCCGACAATTGTTCAGGTTTGCAGAGTCAAGTCGGCTCTTTCATTTTCCTTCGCTGAACTTCATCGTGTGTCTTGACCACCGTTCAGCACATTATTGGGCGTCTACAATAACAGACTTTGCAATAATCTTAAACCAGGAAACGCTGTGTTTATTTCTTCTACAGAGTTGAAAAGCCACTCAGAATTTTAATGCCCCTCTTGTTGACTTAATGTTGGCATGGGTATCAGTTTCAACACTGTTAGAATTTCACCTTGAAAATATGAATAGAAAAAAGATGATCAATGTAGGAGGTTTTAAGTCCTGTTAGTACTACTGTACAAATACAAGAGAGCCTTTGGAACATGGGCATCAATAAACAAGTATGTTGTGTTATCTAAAAGCGTTTCGTCTTTGGTACATTAAGTTGGAGTAGTTTTAATTGTCCTCAATTTCTTCCGATGTCTCCAGTCTTATACGTCACCATCCATTGATCTTCTAGCAGCACCAATATTTGATCAGACCAGCAAGCTTTACATGGAGGATAGCTATAACCAAGATTTCTCCTGAAACACAGATAATGCAAAGTATTAACTCATGCAGCATTTTCATTTATTCATTCGTTATTGCTTTCTCGCAACAGGAATACAAATTAGAGAACATGCAGTTTAGACATTAAAATAGTTGTAATGTTATGAAGAGGACGTATGCTGAAAAACCTTGGCATGTTTGGCATGACATTCCCTGAAGAACAATAGTAAGTGAAGAAAAGAAAACACGAGGAATGCAAACGAAGCAACCCACAGCTACCTATTGATCCCGTCCCCCAAGAAGAAATATGAAGGCAAAGAGTTGACTTGGAGTTCTTAATTTTGTTTGTATAGTTATGTTCAACCCCTAACTGACATGCATGACCAATTAAAACTAATCACAACAACAGCTTCTCAGGCAGAGATGTCGACCTCGTTGTCATTATGAATTCTCTGCAAAACAAATTGAAATGTCCCCTCGGAGAATCCCTTCTTGGGTATTTGTCTAAGTAACTGAAGGGACGGTGGAGCGGGGATAAACCGAGGGGAAGGGCGGGGGGGGGGGAATGAACGACGTGTGGCAGTGTGACCTCCGACTCTCAGTGGCCAACCACAAAGTTACCTCGATAAAAACAGTTCCAACAAAATGGATCCTACATTCATTCTGTATCACAATTCCAGTTATGGGTTTGTGAAAGCTGCCTTTTTTATCTTACCTAAGGTTATTACCAGCACCAGGACGTTCCAAATAATCAAGACAATTGAAACTGGATCTCCGCAAGAACTAGGAATCTCATTCGCAGCTACAATGACGTTGATAAAAATTACTGTCAAAGACAGCATCTTTTCGGAGCAATGAGACAATTTGAACTTTTATAACCTCATCAATAGATGATCGACATAAATTTCATTAATTAGACATGAGTTTACTGTAATTTCGTATGAAACTATGTCACATTTGATGTCATAAAACTTATGAAAGTGGTCGATGTACACGGTTGTACTTTTTGATGATTCTTAGCAATGACTTACCGCAATAATACATTATACAAATGATTACCTATCCAGAAACTCAGAAAAACTTTCCGGAATAATTGATAAATGATAATAATTCATCCAAGCTTATAGGTCGCCGTTGATAGGCGATATCTGTTAACATCAAATAAAACGATTTTAGTTCATATTACTGCAGCAGAAAGCAACGTAAACGCTGCAGTCGTAAAGCAGTATAGACGTAAAAGGATCCCGTGCAGGTGACAGACAATATAACACTAATATTAAATACAAAATTAGTTCACCTGTTTGTTGAAACGCCCATCTTAGTCCATTGTCCCTATCTCGAGATATTGTTGATTTGATTGTAAACCTTTCTTTACGCTTTAGGTGATCTGTGTTGCCATAATGACATATGTTCTAAAATACCTTACTTTCCTATTATATGTGTATTGTTATTTATATAAGTTTGAAGATTCTTTCTATAACTAACATTTTCCTCCGTAGACAAATGACTTAAATGTTTTAAAAGAAATCATAAACGTAACAGTTTAATTACCATGAGGATGATATCATTCACTCTTATGTTTCTTGATTCATTAATAATATTCCCAAATTTGAAATATCCATATCTTTGCCATGTAAAAACTAAGAGGATGTGGGTTGTAACTAAAGAAGCAGAACATTTGAAGCCATTTGAGTATCAACTGTAACCACCGGAATGTCCCGCATCGAGTAATGATTGTCAACGGTCAAAACATCACAGAGCGACGCGCTCACACTTACACCATGAACATTGTATTAAGTAATCTGGATTCACGTGGCTTGAAAAAAGGTTAAATGACGCCTTAGGAGTTATTGGTGTGAAATGGAATAATGGGTTCTATAAATATCACGAGACGATGAAAATCAATTCTTAGTTGCAGTTGTTGTTCATAAGAACTATTCATAGGCCTGAATCGAGCATGCAGTACCCAAAACACCACCGATGTGCACCTTGTAAAAAGATGACTTGTCAATAGATCTTCCCGTCCATACAATGATATCACGCAACTATTCAAGTCAACTCAATGATCTCCCAAATCCTGTCATCATCTTTGTAATTTTCAGAATCAAATTCAGCCATTTTTTGGTCATTGCTTTTTCAATGGACAAGGACTTGTTGATGCTAAGTGGAGATATCTGCATCGTCGTTGCCGACGTCTTCTTGTAGTTGATCATGTCCAGCAACTTCCTCATTGTGCGGTAATTGTTAATGACAATTCTTCCACAGAAAGAGACGAATGCTGGAAACGGAATAACGTATACTTTACCGTACGGACGTATTCGAAGGCATATGATATGTGGCGAGGTTATCGCAAACCAGTTCCAAAAGGGTAACATTGGTTACTGAATTCCACCTTGGTCTCCCACCACTGGCAAATATCATTCAGAAGAACTTTCACATACTTCAAAGAACCGACCGTATGAAATCAGTTTTCTCAGAACCACCTGTCATTTCATTTAAAGACCCAGAAACCATGTATACGGGACATGTTAGTAAGGGCATCTTCTTAGGATGAAACCTCATCGGGGGCAAAAAAATAAAAAAATCCAGGATCATCGTCCTGTACACAAAATTGCAAGACGTGCTTACTTGTCGATTCTATGCTTGGGCCTTTCAGACCAACCAAAGTACAGGCACGTTCCGATTCCGGTATCAAATAAACTTCCTCTCAAAAAAAAAACGTCATTTACCTCATCTACTGCAATATTGGCAACTTACAATACGCTGGAGAGTCGACAAACACGTTACGAATAAGAATGACTGAACATAGATCGGCCATCAAAGCAAACAAGATCAATCGACCTTTGCAAATCACTTCAATCTCCCAAATCATTCCATTGAGATATGACTTGTTATTGCCATTGACCAAAACGATTCTTGGAAGACAGACAAATATAGCAAAGGAAAAGAAAATGTCTAGGAACTTAATCTAAAAACCAAGGCACCGTTCGGTTTTAATCATCAGATACGACCTGCCGTCTCAGATAAGTCAACACAATTCCTTTGAATCAACGACGGAATCGGATTTAAAAATAATGAAAGTTTCCCAAAACTTCAGCTAATCGAGCAGAAATCAGTAAGTCGCATTGACTTTCCTGCCATGCAGAAACTCTATGAAAAATTCCGATTCATGTTACTCCCTGTCCCCGTTGGTGATCATGCTCGGAAGAAGGGCTTCTTTTGTTGAAAAGCTCTGCAAACACCAAACATTGGCTGTTTACTTCATATCACTCACTCCCTCGATCGAGATCCAGACATTCTCTAAATGCAGCATAGTTAAGCTGAGCTAGGTTTTTTTTTATACTGTCCTTTGTACGTACGATTGCCAGCTTATATTTTCTACCCAGCTTCTGCTGTGGCAAATTCCCCTTCTGAGTGGGAGATATCAAAGGAATCAAACACATACAAATGCGAATCGGGGCCATGCAACCACTGAGACAACTCAAAGTGTCGCCATGGTAAGAATACCAGCCAGCCGTGTTAGGAAGAAATAAGTTCACACGATTATTTGCGTCCATTTGCCTGGTGATTGCTGTACAGGCGTGAAATCGAGTAACAACATGCTGTAAGTTACCATAAATGTATACTATATTATGCACTTGCTCTACTTCTATGTATTGAGCACTTTTGCAGCAAGAAGGGAACAACTGAATCTTTGTTATAAATATAAATATTGATTGGTCCAAACACTCAAAGTGGTTAATATCCCCCCCCCCTCCCACAAATGGGAGAAAGAACAATATAGCTTTGAAAATAGGAAGTGAGTACCAAAACGAATGTCAACTAAAATACAACCCTAAATAGTATGTAAGAACAACGTAACAAGCAATTATATTAGTGACATCAAGACCAATGGAGGGGGCAGTGCTTACGCAATAACTACTTCTTATTAGGCGCAATATATGCAATTGAGTGTATATCCCTTGTTGTAAACTTTTCTTCACAAGTTGTAAATAAGTTGACGATGTCGTAGCCTATAGTTAAGTTTTAGTAAAGCTAAAATATAGTTTATAATATATTTTAATATTGTCTTTATTACCAAATAGTATTAGACACCCTCCGGGATAGGCCTACTCTAAGGCGTTTCAGGTACATGAAACTAAAATATTGCCAGGATTGACACTCTTATTTTGTTATAAGTTCAAATAACACAGCTGAGGAAGGCTATCTCTACTTAAATGTCTTGAAATTAAGGCTGTTTAGTACGTCGGGATAATGTAAGTCGATTTTGTCGTTTGCCATTGGATAAAGTGGCACTTGCATTTTTCTGCCAGAGGACATTACTAAGAACGTATGTATAGTTTAGATCCTCCTGCAAGCAGGAACTCGCAAAGAAGCCATCATTGGCTTATCAAAGCCGCAAGCTGACCGAAGTCAATCTCTTAGATCCATATTTTAACGTCCATGATTATGAATTGTCCATTGTCAACAACTCTGTAACTGGGCGACATACATTAATCTTGGAGTGACTCGAACTCGGGACCTTATGATTGAAAGGCACTGGCGTTAACCACTGAGCTAACACACCACTCCATAAACTTCAAAAAAGCATAATCCTTGGGAATCATGCATATTAAACAGGCACGAGGTACCCTCAATTTTTTGCTAGCATATGTCTATAAAGCCTACGAAAATTCTAGCACTGAACGTACGTCACGGAAATTATGACTGTTTGAGACATTTAGGGGTGGGGGGGGGGGCGTACGTTTCTCGTTATTGAAAGCAGAACCAGCAATCCATGTTCAGATATGGTTACATTTGATTTTCAGGCTACTAATAGATGCATGGCACAAAGGTAGATATTTCATGGACGGATTAAAACTGTAACGGCTACAAGGACGGTGTGTCTTGATGATTCCCGTTTATTCTCAGAATAATAAGCTAGAAGTAGATACACAGAGAAAGTTCGGTTCCGATGGATGATGATTAATTTCCGTCCGTCCTCATATACTGTGGAGTTTGTTTCAACTTAGAAAATAGTATTGGATTAAACACAACAAATATTATAATGTTGGCACTGAATACACAATTGATATTTGTTAGAGTGTAGTAAAACAGCGATTTTGACCTAAATTTATGGGCGATCTGTAAAATGTTTCCTGCTTTAAGATCGAGACTAGAGATATTTGTTGTGATTTTGTCGCTTCCCAATGGTTGTTTGTAAATACATCCCAAGAAATGTTAACCGATTCCTTCTCTTAAATAAGGGAACTACTTTTGTAATAACAACAACTGAGCGGTAAGTCCTTTTCCATTTCTTAGTCTGTCTGTTTTATTATGATGTGTCATTCTTCAAAGTTCACTGTCTCAGGATCACCTTTTGAGTGTAACTTTGAAAAACACTAAAATAATAACAAAATAACGTTGTACAATGTAAATGTTGATTAGTGTAGTCTCATATTATGTTAAAACTGTATATACCTTTAAGTTTCTAGCTCTATTATATGTAGTAAGAAGGAATGCGGTTTGTGGATCAGTTAAGTGTATTTTGTTACATCTCTGCTTGAGACTATTGTAAGGTTAATCAGGTTGTATTGTTAGTGTGTTACCTTTAAGCAATCTTGTTTTCTGTATATATGTATAAACAGTTTTTCTCAGTTTCTGTTATACAGAAAGAACTTATATAGACTTATATAGAAAGAAAAAGTTGTGTGCAGCAACAGGCTGTAATGTACTCAGCTGTCTCATGCGTATTCTCTAGCTATCTCTAACAGTGAATCAAGCTTTGTAAGTCATATAGATAGGTGGAAAAAGATGACTAAAATTACTTAAAAAACAACAAATGAAAAGGATAAGTTGTGCTTGCGTGGGCTGTAATATCGTATACAAAACGTGTATCTTTTGAACAGGTAATATTTAAGCTTAATATATTTAGCAATAAAATCAAAAAGTGTGGAAAATGTTAAAGTTAGATGCAAAAGAATATCAAGTGCCATATTATGCGACAAAATTGCAACACTTGAACATTGCAAATAGAACATAATCAGTGTATTATAGAAAATAACTTTTAATAGAAGACCCTTTTCAGTCAATTTAAGCAGTTAACATTTTGTAGTTCCGTTCATTATCATTTAATGCAAAGTTAGATATTTTCCTTTCAAATGGAATAAAAAGTTTCACCAATCGTTGTAAAAAAAAACCTAAGCTCTAATCTAAATTCAAATCGTGGCGTTTACAATTTAATTTGTGTCAGTGGCGTAGGAAGGTACTTTTGAGTGGGGGGGGGGGGCTGAAGACTGATGGGCGGTCTGGGGAGTGGTCTTAGCATAGGCGTATGGGACCATTTCAGTTTGGGGGGGCAGAAATTTTTGTGTCCGAAAGTTCCCGTGACACTATCTAAGCGGAGCGCCACCATCGGTTGGGGCGTAGCGTACAAGAAAATTTTTGGTAAAAACTGCCTCTCAGATTGCAGGAAATTGCACTTCTGAGGTCTTGCAAGTTGCATCAAAACATTTTTTATTTTATTACCTCACGTTTTAGAAATTTACACTTCCCCAAAAATTTGGTAAATTAGAAGAAGAAAAATGGTAACATCACTTTGAAGGGGAAAAATTGGACAGTATAGTTTTTAAGCTCCTTTTTAATTACCGTATTTATTATTTTAACACAGTACTCAGCTACCTCCAGAAAAAACATATATTGTTCAACGACACGTAGGCGGGATAATGTCGCTGTGTCAGGTGAGACTGCAATTTGTCTCACAAAAAAAGGATAAAATATAAGAAAGAATATGATAAACCTGTACTTCTAGGCTTGTAGGCACCCCTCCCCCACCCCCTTACCATCCATGAAAAAGGGAAAATGTTTCTTATATACACTCATGTCAGGTGTACAGTTGACTAGTTAGAAAAAAATGATCGTGCAAAAAGCGTGGTAGCCCAGATGATCTGCGCTTACGGTTGTGTTACACGGAAATATTCGGGCATCATGATGCTAAATAAAGTAAACATGGAATTGTCGGGCAAAAATTTGAAAAAGATCCGGGCAAGCTACTGCATATTTATGGAAAAAAAAAATCTCCTCTTAGGCTGCCCGAGTTTTTCAGGACTTTTGCCCGAATTTCTTGTCCTCTGGAAATTAAGGGGGCAGTCTGCCCCCGCCTCGTACGTCTATGGGTCTAAGGGGAGGGGGTGTCCCTATCCCCTTTGAATTTTTTGTCGATTTCCAAGTAGCCCCAGATGCAATTTGGTGCAATATAGCACACTTCAACACCCACTCCATTTTGTAAACTTAATTTTGTATTTTCACCTGGACTTAGATGCAATTTGGTGCTCCAAATGATTTTTTTTCTCATTTGGAAATGAAAAGGGGTTTTCTGACTTGCGAAGCGGGGGGCGGAATGATACTTCCGCCCCTCCACATTTTTCACTGGGGGGGGGCTGGCGCCCCCCAGCCCCCAGTTCCTACGCCCTTGATTTGTGTTCGTGTACAAAATAAAATGGCTTCCCAAATAGTGAGAGCGAATGAGAAAGAAAAATAGAAGAGCAATAGTATACGAATAATGAACATTTACAAACTAGACGGTACCATACCAAACTTCCCAATAAGAAAATTGGATTTAACAGGTAAAACTATAGATACAACTAGCAAAATAAACATATGGAGAAGTAAGAAATTCGAGGTAAACTTTCAAAGGAACAACATCCTACCCCCACCCCCTTCTCACACACCCCAAATAAATGTATATGAGAAGGCAAATAGATGAAAGCAGAAATACAAGTCCTAAATCCTAACACAAGTATTCCGTTTGTGCCTAATTACAACCCCCTCATGAAATACTTTACTCTTTCAGATATGATTTTGCTTCATTCAAAGACGGCCAGTCTGTAGGAAAAGCATGTAAGCCCCCCCCCACCCATGCTAAGTTTTCGTCAGCCCCCCACCTTAGATTTCTATTCACATCCTCCAGACATTCTTACCCAGTGTCCACCTCCGCAGGTTATATCTGTAGCGGAAAACCTCTGTGCCAAATATGCCCCCTATGTTACCCCGGATACTGTGATAAAAAAATCACAATATTGACTATGGTCTAAGAGTCCCTTCCCTCTCTTGTTATCTCATTTATATATTCTAATGTATTCTTTGTAGAGAGGGCAATAATGTAGGTGAAACAGGCTCTTGGTTCCGCTTACGCTTGAATATTCACAAGAAATCATCTTCGTGATTAATTAGCAGGATTCCACCTTTTCTGATCATTTCAATCTTAATAGACATTCTGTCAAAAACCTAAATGTATTCTAATTGCCTTGAATTTCAAATCAAAGTTTGAAGGTAAACTGAAAGAAATCGCATGGATCTTTGGTATTAAGTCTCACATCATCGGCCTCAGCAAAAACTTGGGACCCATTAACAACTATCAGTTTTACTAACACATTAATCCGTTCTTCCTATTCTTTGCTCCTTAATCCGCTCTTTAGTACTAAATCCACCAATACCACTTACACTTATATGGCGTCATTCCTTCATTATGTTTCATTTTGTACTTTTCATTCCACTGCCAAGAATTACTGACGAAGATCCCAAAGAGGGGGGGGGGGGGCAAAAATTACGATATAATTTCTAAAACAGTACTCCTTATTTGTCAAT
The DNA here is from genome assembly GCF_037975245.1 of Apostichopus japonicus. Taxonomy (NCBI): domain Eukaryota; kingdom Metazoa; phylum Echinodermata; class Holothuroidea; order Aspidochirotida; family Stichopodidae; genus Apostichopus; species Apostichopus japonicus. Next base: position 3,906,432 of record NC_092564.1, on the reverse strand, counting down.
TATGAGCCATAACTTACTTCTCTGTTTTTGTCTAATAATATTTTCTTTAGAAGTACATGTGGATATATATACTTATATATTGAACGTATAGAAACTCCATAAAATTCTGCCATTATTTACATAATAGAATCTGTACAGCCGACAATGCAGATTTGTCAAAAGGTTTTTTTTTTTGTGTGTGATCTTTTTGGCTTTTTGGGTGAAAAATTGTTCAGGTGCATATCTTAGTATACTTGGAAGGTAATGGTAAAAGCAAATGCGAGCAATTCTGCCTACGTCACTCTGCATGGCGTGTTATCCTTAAGATAACTACTCTGGGTTTGGGCTTGTCCGTCTTCTTTCATATGATTTCTTCTTACGCCATGGAAAAATGTTGGCTCCTCGAACAGTATTAAGGATTTTTACCAAACCAGCATTCTTTATATGCAGAATAACTGTACACAAAACTTCACCTGAAACATAGATAAAGGAGAGAATAGGAATAACACACAATGATGACTGCATGCGTAATGTTAATCCATTTGTCGACCTAAATGTCATAAAGAATCAACTAAAGAATGTATTTTATGTTAGCTTTGTTTCGATGGGTAACTTAGAACATAAAAGTAAATAAAAAAGTATACCTGTCTTGAGCATTTTCAGAATTCAATTACGGCAACATGTGATTCAAGAACAATCTCAAGCTCCCTAATCTTTAAATTAGGGATCTATCGAATTAGTATCACCTGTGATTATCACCAGCACCAAGACGTTCAAAAGAATCAGCACAATTGAAACTGGATCCTCGTAAGTATCGGGAATTTTATTCGCAGCCACTAGAACGTTGATAAAAATCACCGCCAAGGACAACATCTGTTGGAAGATGAATATAAGGAGAGCATTAAAGCATATCAAATGCAGTTTGATACTGATGGTTACTTTTGTAACATAAACGCAAAGCGTTGGTCGGATGTTCTTACGGTCATGCAATCACCACAATCCACATTTAACATTATTTTCCGCATTGGAGAAGACGGTAGTTTGATTTCATAGCAGATGTTACTATCTTATAACATATATCATTGTACCGAACGTTATGGTCAACCATATCACATGTCTACGGTGTTCAACCAAGACCAAAGTAAGCTTCTGTCATTCTTTGTCTTCCTCCAATCCGTCCATATTGTGACTTTTCAAAGAAATTTCACACGAATTCACGATGACTTTAAGTAGACATCAAAATTAAGGTTAAATTTTAGAATATCAAATATCTTACTTGCAGACTCTGTTCATAAGAGCTTTTCATAGGTCGGTATCGGGCATGTAGTACCAAAAATATCACAGATATGCACGTCGTCAGGAGTACTGTCAGTCTGTCCTCCCATCCATATAATGTGATCAAGAGAGTTTGAGAAACCTTCCTGGTTAGCTCAATGATCTCCCAAAACCAGAAATCATCTTTGTAATTTTCACAAAGGAATTCAAGCCATGGCGTCGTCATTGCGGCTTCAGTAGGCCTGGAATCATTGATGATTAGAGGAGAATCTTCATCATCATCGTCGTTATCTTCATGAACTTGATCATGTCTCGCAACTTCATCTGATCCTAGTTGCCTCAGACCCTTTTCATCATGAGCATTTCGCTCTCGCCACTTTAGCCATAGGACATAGAGAAGGGAGGCTGGAAACCCAATAATATATACCACAGTGAAGACGTAGGCTAAAGCATTGTATGTACCGAGGTTATCGCAATCGACATCAAGGTCTGATCGGAGCCGTTTAATGTAGTAACGACTGTTGTCATCCAGGAAAAATGTTTTACATGCACGTGGATAAAGTTGGAAAATTGATGAACATACGCTTGGGTAAATGATGAAGAGGAGCACGACAACGTAGGTAAACAATTTGGACTTCAATCCTTCAAACGACCTTTCGAGGTTTTTGGTATCTATCATTTGTCTGCAGATAACGTAAATTTTCTTTACAGAAAAGAAAACAACGGGGAAAAGAATGACTGCCACTGGGATGGTAACTGCCAAGATAAATTCAATTTTTGGATTGATTACCAAACGATCGTCGTAACATCGAGGTCTTACAAATAACTTCAAAATGTTCATCTCCAAAGATGAAATAAAACTGCCAATGATGATCAACGGTCCAGTCCATTTAATGTCATGAAACGAAGTGAATATTTCTCCAACGACTTGATAAAACCCGAGCAAAATTTTGATTCTAGCAATAATCACGTCTAAAATTGTTCTTGTCTCGTGGGAGCCATCTTCGTTCTTCATCTGCCATAAAAGGAACACCATAATCAACACACAGACAATGACGAATGAACAGGTTTCTAGTATAAGTACCGCTAAGCTCGGACAATGTACACAGACGTTCAGCACTGAATAGTATCTAGGTTGACAGTTGAAGCAAAGCCATCCTTGGTACCCTTTTGCACATGTTCCTTCAATTGTTCCATTATCATTTGCACAACTCTCCGGTCGAGGACATTCAAATATGACTGGAAATGTTTCATTATAGCTGGTGAAAGAATCAAGGAGGCGTTTCTCTTGTCTCAAGTTGTCTATGTATTTTTTATAATTGCTCAAATTTGCGTCAGGAATCTCCCAGGTCCACATAAAGCCAGGAAGCAGGGCCTTGTAGTCTTTGGAACAATTAAGACCATCTTCTTGACAGAGTGTGCAGGGACCGTAACGGTCTGTACGTGCATAGTTCTCCTTGCAAGAGCACGCTCGATATCCGGCAAATGTCGATTGATTGGTACCTTCTGGGCAGACTTCACAGTCCTTAGTTGAAGACCCTCCACCATCTTTTACATAAGTACCCATGTTGCATTGCTTGCATGCCATTTGCCCACGGACAGAGGCTACCTGTCCGATTCCGTCTTGGAAAAATCCACCTACATTGTAATAGCAAATTACAGATAATTAACAAAGATTAAGTTCTCGCTTTAAAGAAGGCAATTTACTTTCCGTCTGGGGATTTTTGTTGTTCTGATTCGGATCTCACGGGCAACTGGCTAAACATGAATATTATACTGCATAACATACTTTAGCAACTGTTACATTATCTAAAAGGTCTTGTCAAATCAAACCTGTTGTTAATTTCAACCGAATTACTTGCAAGCTCCTGATAATTATTTACAAATCGTTCAATGGCGTGGCTCCCTCTTATATCTCTGACATGCTCCAAGCATTCACTCCGATAAGACGTCTTTGCTCCAGTAAGATGCCTTTTCTCCAAGATCAACGGCCCAAACATACGTGGGGTGACAGATTGTTCGAAGTAGCTGCTCCTCGCCTCTGGAATGGATTACCACTAGAATTCAGATGTTGTGCTTCCCTCACTTTGTTAAAAGAAACTGTCTGAAAACTCATCTTATGCGCCAAGCATTCATCAATGTTACCAATTTTTATTTTGTTCATTCGTAGTTGCTTTTTTTTCTCTCTTACTCTCCCGCCCCTTGAGCACACTTTCGGGTGGATATACGCGCGTTATACAGCACTGTTGATATTATTATTATTATTATTGTTATCTTATTTATTATTTTTAGCACTTAAGAACGACGTAATATATTTAACATATCACCTCGAGGACAAGAATGGCACCCATCCTGTTCTCTATCAGCGAAGGTACCTGGTTTACATGGAACGCACTCGTAGAATACATCACAGGAGAACCCACTGGCGTTGAAATATTCTGCCATCATCTGCTTTAAGAAGAACGCAGGTCCTTGCATAGGTATTGGAGGTAAAGACTGAGGGGTAACACATTTCCTGAGTAATAAACACATTTAAAAGAAATGTTAGAAATTGACCAAGTTGATTAATAAAAGTAACATGTTCTGTTGCAATGGATGTTGCCGTTAGAGTGAATTGAAACACCGACTGGTAGCTAACTAACTGGATATTTAGTTCACAATAGTTTCGTTAAATATTCACCAAGGCTTTAGGAGCCAACCAAAAACTTATTTGAAACCACATCAATGGGTGAGAGTGTATATCGCTATACTACTTTCACTGAGGGAGGTGACCACAACTGCATTGCAATTTGCAATCATGCTCAATAGCAATTTTGAATAGATCAAGATAATTTCTTGCCAAATGTGATTGTGTACCGCGTGAATTGAGAGTGTGCGACATCATCAATCCTTCACCTTTATAATGTAAGTGATGATATTTCAATACCACATTGTCAAATTTTAAATGAATGGTAACAGGGTGATATATCACACTTAAGGTATTGGGCCATTATAAAGAGGTAGAGAGACCGATAGAGAGAGGCAGAGAGATGCTGAGAGAGGCAGGTGGAGTTAGAGGCAGAGAGATGGGCAGACAGAAGTACTTGTTTATCTATTTATTTAGGTATACCAATTAAAAAATAAAGGCACCCGTAGCTCACATGATTTCGTGATTAGAGTCTCGTGGTAATTCAGACAGCGAAGCACAGTTCAGGTAGCTAGAGAAAGAAACGTGTATGAATACTTATAAATAAATATGTCTCCCGAATAAAAAACTGAACACAAGTATCACAAAAATACACAGGCAATAACAATAGGCTTTAAACTAGAAATTATAATATTGATGTAATTTAAAACCAATTTCTGGAGCAACGAAGACGGGACGGAGGCGAATAAGCAAGGGGTTACGCCCCAACTTCTGTGAGAAACCTGCAACGTTCACCTTTCACAAATGATCCGTTTCCAATTTTGGTAGTGAAACATACACCTTTACCTCAATGTAGCACTGCTATCCCTTTAAAATTAAGGCTAGTGTTGCCACTTTCACAAAATGGAACACTCAGTCGCGCAAAGGAATTTGCGTAAGCACTACACAGAAGATTAATTTTGAAGAAAATTATGAGTAGTTTTGTTCTGACCCTCAACCTAAAACCACACATCCCACTGCAACCTGAAATTTGGTTCCAAAGAGTTTTACTTGTCTTGCCACCTCTGCTGCAATGCCTGTTCAAACCTTCTGATAAATGCCAGGAGATATGTAACGGAAATAACTATCGTCAACAACATATTTCATAAACCTTCTCATGTATGTCGATGATTTTACTTACAGTGAAGTGTCACTATCAAGTTCCATCAACAACTTAAGCGATAAAGTCTTTATGTCGTTTCCGTAGAGGTGACTAAAATTTAAAGAAAAAACGTATATTTTGTTATGCTTTCCTGTGACGTATTCAATTTCGGTTGGGGTTTGATAGCATAAATGCCCTTCAGCAGGGGTGCGACGAGTTTATTGTACTGGGGCGGGGGGGGGGGGTGGGTCGGCTAAGATGCCAAGGTGTCGAAATGATGGGTTTTATTGAGAAATATACGGGCCTCCAGCTATATATGAGGACACCTTATCAGGTAGGCAATGAGCACTGGTATATTTATGCATATTTATTTATATATATATATATATATATATACATATATATATATATGTATATATATATATATATATATATATATATATATGTATATATAAGGTGATATGACAGGTATAAAGTAAATAAATAAAGATCAACACACCAGAAACATTATTCTTCACGACCGGTTTCGTCCTTTTGGGACTCATCAGGCGACGAAAAGAATCGAACCCCGGATTTTGTGACACAGTCCGTACCACTCGATCACAGTGATTCTACAGGTGTGTGATTGCGTATAAACTGGCTTTGTATAAATGTAAATGAGGGCGTATTACCCAATCACTTCTTAAATACGGCTTGGCATGCCTATAACAATTAGTGGTAATTCTGTGTATATTGTCAGATTCAAAGCATCAGGGGTGCACTATGTACAGTCATGACACTCTGAGTTTCACGCTTTGGAAGATCATCAGAGTTGTTTGATAATCGTCCAACGCGAGAAACTGTGAGTAATAACTACGAGTGTTCCACTAGTCCATCCATCCGTCCGTCCGTCCGTCTGTCCGGCCACCCGCCCGTCCGTCCGTCCGTCCGTCCGTCCGTCCGTCCGTCCGTCCGTCCGTCCGTCCGTCCGTCCGTCCGTCCGTCCGTCCGTCCGTCCGTCCGTCCGTCCGTCCGTCCGTCCGTCCGTCCGTCCGTCCGTCCGTCCGTCCGTCCGTCCGTCCGTCCGTCCGTCCGTCCGTCCGTCCATCCATCCATCCATCCATTTCATCCATCCATTAATATGTAAATATATATATAAGGGTGTCCGCATATAAAGCGGGAGGCCCGGGTTCGAATTCTGGTGGAGGCTGATGGAAGTTTTTTTCAGTGTTCTTGATTTTCCAACTAACTACGATTTCAATTATATATATATATATATATATATATATATATATATATATACCCAGATAACATCATGCTAGCGGTCCACCGGCGGCCCGCCAGCTGCACCACTGGCGGTCCACCGGCGGGGAAAGCCGGCGGAACGCCAGAGATTTGGCCGGCTTTAATCCGGCGGTCCGCCGGCGACTACGCCAGAAGACCGCCGGAGAAACGCCAGCGTACCGCCGGTGTACCGCCAGTGTTTCACAAGCAGACCGCCGAAGAAACGCCAGCGTACCGCCGGTGTTCCACCAGTAGACCGCCAAAGAAACGCCGGTGAACCGCCGAAGAAACGCCAGCGTTCCGCCGGTGTACCGCCAGTGTTCCACCGGCAGACCGCTGAAGAAACTCCAGCGTACCGCCGGTGTTCCACCAGTAGACCGCCAAAGAAACGCCAGTGTACCGCCGAAGAAACGCCAGCGTACCGTCAGTGTTCCACCAGCAGACCGCCGAAGAAACGCCAGTGTACCGCCGGTGTTTTACCAGCACACCGCCGGAGAAACGCAAGCTTACCACCGAAGTACCGCTGAATTTCTGTCAGAGAGAGCCACTGGCTATCCACTAGCTAATATCCAGTGTTCTGGCCACCTGCTAGCCCAAATCTGGTATTCTGCCAGCAACCCGCTAGGCAGAGATCTTCACATGAATTGCTAACCAAATATCTGTGTTCCGGCAGAAAACTGTTTGGGGTGTACTACTAGAACAGAGCTATTGGTCTAACTGCAGATTTTGCTGAATTACACATGCGGTTACATATGAAGAAATAATGACGAACACAGTGAAATAAGTTGCTATCATTTTATTACGCCTATAAATTACAAAGCGAGAAAATGAGTTCCAGCGTTAAATATTGCAACAGCACTAAAGAAATTCACTCGTCAACTGTTTGTGGTGTAGTCCGAGATTTTCGCCCTCCCTCACAATCAGATGCATCCTTCAGAAATCTCACCACCGCCGCCTGAATATCAGTTGAAGTTGATTGTGCAGTTCCTCCGTACAGCTTCTGTTAATACAAAACACATTACACAAAACATTACATAAAAGACTGCATTCTACACAAGCAATAAAATGAAGCCAATAATGGGTTACCCGATACTCATAGCTAGAACAGTTACTACTGTTCATGTTCCACAACCATGCATCAGTTACTACTGTACTGTGCTCGTAACACAGTAACATGTGTTACAGGTGGCACGTGGCAAGTTTTTTTGTAAATGCAAATTTAAAAAAAAAAAAAAATTAAATTATAAAATTTAAAACATTAAACATGAAAATTACTGCAAATTTTCACCTGTCTGACTCTTAGTTCAACATGTCACAGCTTTTTGATAATTACTGTGCCAACTGTAACACTAGCTATGAGTATCGGCTGGGGTCTCACATTTGGTTAAACTACATTATTCACATTTTCACACATTTACCATTTTTTCAGTGATATACGAAATATTTCCTTTGCCTTTGACAGTCACCTTCTTTCATTTTATACTGAACACATGCATTACTGTTGCAAATCCAGGTCCCATCAATTGGGAAAGAAAGTGACAATGGACTGGTCAATAAAATCATATGGTGAATTAACTTTAAAATCAATGCTGAATGCTGCTTTTCAACTGCATCTGAAACAACACATCTTACATCAACATATATTTGTAGTAACTTTTTTAAATGACCAGAATTCAATGTATATTAAAGCAAGAATTCTCGTTGAAGGGGTGTTGCATTGAAAAGTTGGCCGATCCATGAGTCAAATGCACAACCCCTTCCCCACAACTCAAGGTTCTCTTCACTGCTGCTGAAAACAAAAATGACACATATAAACTCACTTTCAATTATGTATTTCATACATGTAGCTTCGCAAAGGCTGTTTTCCCAGTGGTACATGTCCAGTTCAGTGTGGTAGCAACTGCATTTGCCAATACATCACACAGGATTCTTTTAACGCACTCCTTCAACGTGTTGCCACCAAGAATTGATAGTCTTTTCTTCTTGAAACAACAAAAAGAAAGAAAAGTTAATCAGAAACCATTCAATAATTATTATACAAACAGAAATATTCAAGTAATTCTATTTCATCCCACACGTTGGCATCTTTTGCTAATTTCTTATCAATATTTTAAGAGGAACTAGCAATGCAGTGCTGCAATGTTCCTTTCTGAGTCCAGTCAAAAACAAGATTGATTTAACAGCCCACTTTTGTAGAATGCACTGCAATGTAAAATCATTTCTGGCCAAACTCTTGTTACCTAAATGCTTTCATGTCTGTTACTACCTTAGAGTTTTAATTGTCTCCCAGGAAAAGGAAATTAGCCCCTCAGGAAATATTTTATTTTGTACAGACCACTGACACAATAAAACCTGACTTGGCTTCAAATTTATAATGATAAACTAACATTACACTCTGGGAAACTGTTTTCTGATTACTTTCCTTACACTTTTAAACTGACTTACCAAATATCTTTCCAAAGCCTTGTTTGTTTCAATAGAGTCATCCAGGTTATTAAATTCCTCCAAAGATCCCACAGGAATAGTAATGCGCTGGCTTCTAACTTAGTTCCTGAAAATCCTGATCTGGAAAAATTGATAAATTGTGATTAAATCTGCTGACTCCATCTTCCTCAAAAAACAACAACAACAGCATACTTTGGTGTTTGCATACTGCAAATTAAAATTAACAGTTAATAAGTTCACAACAACATATCGTGCAGGAGAGGAATGGCTATCTGTCGCTCCTTTATATAATTAGAATCCTTTCACTATTAACTTCAACTGTGTCATCATGCAGCTCAAAGTTGTTATCATTATTGCATGTTTCTTGTAAAATAGTGTTGACATGCCCATGAACCTCATTTTGTATTTTCCTTGTTTAGTTCGCCAGGGATTTCACATGAGTCATTTTTTCCCCTGTTAATCTACTGCAAAAAAAGAACCAAAAACAACAACCTAGAGCTCTTCATTCTGTATCCATTACTTACAATGGGCATCACCCCTTCAATTATTATTTTTTTTTTTGGAGAACTTCCTACGGTGTCCCTATATAAGGTCAAATTTACATCATCAAATACAGACAAATCATGTTATTTGTTACTTTGTCTGCAAAGCTTTTTAAACAGAATAACAACTGGTAATTACCCTCCTGCTTGTCCAAAGTTGTATCTACTTTCATTGCCATTTAATTCATCTGGGAATACAATAGAGGGGCAAAAATTGAACCTAAACTACCTCCACTAACTATGCTTTCAATGATTTATTGCCAAGGAATTTAAACAATTCTCCCACAACACTGTAAACTTTTAACCCTTAAAGTAACTTTCCATAGAGTTAAATAGTGGCATGCAATACAGACATAGCATAGAGGCAGTTCAGCTATTGGGCAAATAAACTTTACTTTAAGTGAGGATCACTTCAATGTAGGCAGTTATTTTCTTGGAAATCATGCGCAGAATGATTCACCAGAAACTGAGCACATGGAATAGACCCAACGCAAATATTTCAAATTGACAGTAGCCAAGACAAAAAGCAAAAAAACGAGATAAGGCAGCCACAGTTTTTTTAGAAGCCGAGAGGCTAGATATGAAATATTTTTCATTATCGTGTTGGTTGGTATCACCAAGGGCGTATGAACCGGGGGGCTGGGGGGCGCTAGCCCCCCAGTGAAAAATGTGGAGGGGCGTAAGTATCATTCCGCCCCCCCCCCCCGCTTCGCAAGTCAGAAAACCCCTTTTCATTTCGAAATGAGAAAAAAATTCTCATTTGGAGCACCAAATTGTATCTAAGGCCAGGTGAAAATACAAAATTAAGTTTATCACTATACTCCACAGGAGTACTCATAAACTATGATGACGATGATCTATTGTTCTCCAAAATGCTTAATTTGTCACATAAACTTTGAAGCCTAAGCACTTAACCTGAAATCCAAAAAGATTTAACCACCAACCCATTCCTGATATTTAAAAACAACCATACTTATATTATTATTAATAAGGTTTTAACATTGAGTCTTTACCTTCTTAACTAGGCCTAGGGGCCTAGCTATAAACAAATAAAACAGTACATTATTTCTTAAAAGTTATGGATGACCATGATTTGTCAATACTGTAACATACCAAATGATTTAAAACTAGGCCTAGGCCCCTAGTACTAGTGTACTACTACTACTAGTAGTAACTAGTAGGCTACTAGTATAGTAATATATATTTCAGAATATGATATTTAAAATTAGGAGGAAGCCTTCCATAGTCACCTAGTAATATTTACAGTATTAACTTTCTGCAGATAACAGTTTTCTTCTAATACAGTCAGCAAACAAATGTTTCGGCATAACATTGCATAACCTAGCTATTATACAAACAACGGTCATTAGTTTACCTTTATGTGTGATCGTTATTGCTCAGCCTAACACAATTAACACCTACAAATGTAGGCTATGTGTAATTCATACACCGCGAAAGGCTTCTCATTAAGCGATACATTCTAGCCTAACGCTAGATTACGTCTAAGTTTATTTAAAAAATAGTCACTTCAAATACTTGCGAAATCAATTATGTACAACTGTCAACCCTTAGTAAGAAAAAACAGGTACATACCTCTTAAGCAAATTTGTATTTGCAGACTGCAAGTACTTTCAAAAGAATAGATCAGGATATCCAACATCGAAAGAGTTGTAACAGATTACGAAAGCGACCGCTTTTCAAACTAGCTGCTATATCTGAGGACACTGAGCATTGCGGTTTAGCGATTGGATGCCAGTTATACTAGGCTCGTTCGATCAGTGAAAAATGTTTTCTGAATTGTTTTCTCTCAACTACGCTAAATTGTTGATTAATAAATACTTCTTGGGATGGTTGAAATTTATTAAAGTATTTGGATATCGCTTATAACGTTATTGCTCAATATTTATTTCAGAATTTGAATTTGTTGAAAATATTATTCTGTAAGTTTTCCTGTGGTTAAGGGTATTACCCGCCCATTTTGCCCAAATGCTTGCCAACATTTCTTCATGTGGTATCCGTCAGACTCGTTCGATCAGTATTTTTTCCCCCTTCAAATATTATGTATGTAGTGTATGATAATATATATTACATTGGATGGTAAGCAAAGTTTAACTACTTTGAGTTAGCTCAATCTTTAATTACCTTATAGTTATTGGCGAATATAGGTTTTAGGAAAATATTATTCTGTTAATTGTGCCAGTGTGGTAAGGTAACTTCCCGCCAATTCTGCACAAAAGCTATCCAATATTTCCTCCGGCGGTACTGCTGTCGGCATTCCGCTGGACTTACAAGCCAGCTGTAATATCTATCGGTCCGTTAGCGGACCACCAGCCGTTGCCTAATAACGTATTAGTCCATGCAGCCGCACCTAAACCTGGCCTATACTAATGTACACAAAATCCAAGTATTCTTAAGTTTTCTCTCCACAGGAACAAATATATACAAAAAGCACAGGTAAAATAGTTTAATAGAAACTCATCTTTAACTAAACTTTCACATAGAGACTTAAGATTTTGGACAGACCCGATGGTCAATGTGTATGTGAGCTTGTGTAAATTGCTGAGTGACTTTCATAACATAATATTTGTGGGAAATTTTCTACGGCGTTACGCTGTCGGTCTGCTGTCGGAATTCTGCTAGGTTTTTCCAAGCAACAATGTCTATCGGTCCGTTGGCGGACCTCCAGCGTGTAACCACCGGCTTTTTTACGACGTCGATACGCTGTTGGTCCGCTGTCGGCAATACGTTGGGTTTTTCCAAGCAGCAATGTCTATCGGTCCGTTGGCGGACCTCCAGCGTGTAACCGCCGGCTTTTTTACGACGTCGATACGCTGTTGGTCCGCTGTCGGCAATACGCTGGGTTTTTCCAAGCAGCAATGTCTATCGGTCCGTTGGCGGACCTCCAGCGTTTTACCGCCAGCGTTTTTACGCCAGCGGACCGCCAGTGTGATGCGTACTGGGTATATATATATATATATATATATATATATATATATATATATATATATGTATATATATATATATTATATTATATACATACGTTTGTATATATATATATATATATATATATATATATATATATATATATATATATGAATATATATATATTTATATACGCAGTATACTTACACCTCTTTAATCTTCGATCCCGTGAAAGGGTTGTCTAATATTTCAGTCAAGTTATTTCCAAACAAGTATCTGGCATATAAAGAATTTATATGATTTATTCGTATGTATGTCTTAGTGACTCCACATGAAGTTTCATATATGAATGCTCAGGGTTCCATGAAGAAGATAACTATGAACAATGAAGAAGATAATGAACGCACAAACAGTTCTTATCTTAGGATAGACTATGCCGGAAGGAAATTCATATAGACGGGTATATAAATAACGAAACGCGTACTATTACGCACCCTCACATACACCCATAGGTACACATAAGCAGTTATGACACGCGCAATATAAGCTAAATATCCAAATTATTGAGGCATAGCTGGATTATTGTTTCAATGAAGTAAACCACAATACAATAACTTCGGAAAGATATTACAAACAACTAAATAATATAAAATGACATATGATCTTGTACCAAGATATCACAAGAAGTATTTGATGAAACTTGTTACATGTTTGCTAGGATGGTGGTTTCTAGATGCAGCTGTTGGAATAGGCATGTTTCGTGACGTCGTATGACGGTGCTCTTGTTTATACATACAGATAATAAAACATCAAGTTCGGAAACATGTTAACGATAGCATTCCATTATTACAATAAGACATAACAAATAGTTGAATTGTAAATTGTTCCCAAGTGTTGACAGTTAGACAAACATTCAGCAGGAGAACCGTATTACAAAACTAAAGATTATTTGTTTTGTTCTTGTATTGCGGATTCATTCATAAAAGACACTGTAAGAGTTACTATTCATGTAGCAATGCTATGTCGACATACGATTTCATTCAATTTTTTTTAAAGCAGCACTTAAAAATTAAGTTATTAGGTGCAACTAAACAATATGTAAGCACGCATTTAATATCTTCAGCAATTACGAATCATAGCACCCATTCTGTATAATATCTAATCTGCTAAATGTACGCACTAAGTAATTAAAATGTAAAAGAAAGTATACTTCCATTACGAAATTATTGTACTATACTGTTGTTAATGCAAACATCCTATAACGTCCCTAAGTGTCTTCACCAAGCAAAGAATAGATATTCATGATATATGAATTACCATAATAAATTTAAAAACTCACATATATGCGAGATTTGGTCCATTGAATGCGCCGTCATCTATTACATGGATATAGTTATTTGACAAAACGCTGTGAGAGCATGAGAAAAATAAAGTAAACAACCCTGCCAGATATGAGAACACAGGAAACACATATGAAGATGATAGGTATCGTGTGTATGTGACTAGTCAATGATTGTGTAGTTTATCTAAGACGCATTTTCTGTCATATAATATGTATGTCACTCATATATTTATATATATGACATATGTAATCGACAAACATATGTAATCCGTTATTTGCTCCTTAATCCGCTTACCGTATAGTCATAGTTTAATTGGTTCTAATTCCATCAATGCAACTTACACTTATCTAGAGTCATACTTTCATTGTGTTAAATTTTGTACTGTTCATTCGATTGCCAAGTATTGCTGACGAAGGTCCCAGGGGCACCAAAATTCCAATATATTAAGTACATGCAACATATGTTTATAAAAGTATTATTTTCTCCAGTTGATAAACGATTTGAAGCAAACCAAATGCATTTTTTAGTTTATAATATGTTCATGGGAACAGCAATCTCAGTGCTAGTGCTAGATGCATTCACAAATTATTACTAAATTTGACAATTTGAATTTTCGCGATTCAAATTCTACGGAGTGCAGGTTCTAACCTGAAAGATGCAATAAAGTTCAAGCAATTTTACCGCGTAATTAATTTGAGTCATTCAGCCTTCAACCCATTTTATCCCATACTTTTGCAGATACGTTTAACTGTGGTATGAACGAAATTGCAAAGTGAAACTCACACCATGACTAAGTCCACGAGATAGTCAAATGTCCCTTGAAGAATGGTTTTTATGTGATTCATTTGCAAGAAAAGAGCCTGCAACGTTTGTGTGTGGTTCGCTCGGAACATTGTAGGTGATATCTCTGAGATATTAGCATCAGACAAGTCTCTGTGAAGAAGCAAGTTAAATGATGATGATTGAAACAGGCTACAGAATGCGAAATTTGGGAATTGTGTGGCTTAGATTGCGTTGAGTGCGCGTGTAATTCATGTTAAGGAAAGCTAATACAAAAACAACATAATATAAATAATTATAATCACCAGTTAAGCCCTAGGTTATCGCCTCATTCTCCCGCGACAATTTCAGACACATACAACACATTTCATGCTGTATTTCCCTTCTTTGATTTCAACACTGAGCCCGCTGTCTATGTATCGTCCTTGCATTGAAATTTAACCTTCCTATTGATTTCAGCAGAATGTGTGCTATCTGTTTATGCTAGACATTTAATGGCAGTTATGTCTGTTCAATTTTATTGCATTTCACTGATATTCTTCCATACGAAAGTCGTATATTGTTCAAACCCAACCATTCAAAGGCAATCGTAAAATAATGTGACGAATATACATTACTGAATTGGCATGTGGCTTCGCTACATCATGCTCACACATATGAATTAATGGGATTGCATCTGTTGGCATGTGGCTATAGTTCTTAAATGTTCACCCTTATGTCGGGCCGGTTTCCATCAAATGATACGCCGCTTCGCTACTTCTTGCTCACACTTTTAATCGGGGTTTCATCAGTTGACGAGGTAATCACATTTCCTGTGCGTTTAAACTTATTCCCCCCCCCCCCTTGAAGTTTTAAAGATATTCCTCAGATGTAATTCACCCGTGGGAGCGTGTCAACTCTTTTGTTCTCACGCTCAAATATTACAAACAAGTTTTAAAAGTTTTTTTCTTCTGACCTATAGAGATTTTAGACACGGGTGTTCGTTTCTAGACGATACGCATATTCGGCGCTACTTATTTAGAGATTTTCTTGGCTGCATTACGGATTGTGTCTTTGAGGCAAGGTGCTATGTAGGCCTAATAATAATATTTGGGATTCCCTTACTTAAAGTATGCACTACCTAGCATATTAAAACAAACTGAAGCAATAACTTGTCATTTTGAAGTGCAGGTCCGGTGCAGTGACATTGTCAGTTTTGGATTGGTTTAATGTGATGGGTCGGGCAGAAGATTTGGATGACATATTTTGTAGAAAAAAACAAATCCAGCTCAGTCTACGCAACCTATTGCGTGTGGTGCGCCATACAACTATGCTACTTTAAACTCTTTTTCGTCCAATTTGCACGTTAACAACTGAATTCAACACTGGAATCGGCGACATATGTATCCCATAGTCATGGGCGGCCATCAGCGGTATATTATATTTGCTCTACACTAGTACTACTTAATTAATTTGTGGTCTACCGTAGGTCCGTGTAAAATTCATACAGTAGGTAACATGTTCCGACGGGGTCTGCCCGATATTCATAAGGTCCGCTATTCATAAGGGTCATTGTTCATAAGGTTCATTATCATATCGTGCATTTTTTTCGATAAAAAGGTTCGCTATTCATAATGGAAATAAAGGTTCGTTATTTATAATAAAAAGGGATCATAATTCATAAGGTCCGGTATTCATAATGGAAACAAAGGTTCGATATTCATAATGGGCAAAACGGTTCGATATCCATAATGGACAAAAAGGTTCGTTATTCATAATGGGACAAAGGGTACGATATTCATAATAGAACAAAGGGTTCGTAATCCATAATAGACCAAAAGGTTCGCTATTCATAATAGGAAGAAAGGTTCGTTATTCATAATGGAGCGAAGGGCCCGTAATTCATAATGGGAAAAAAGGGTTCGTTATTCATAATAGGAGAAAGGGTCCAATATTCATAATCGATCAAAGGGTTCGTAATCCATCATGTGAAAAAGGGGTTCGTTATTAATAATAGGAGAGAAGTGCGTCATACAAGAGAGAATAAATCAACTGAATTCAAATGGACCAATTTACCCTTCATTTGGAATTACCGAATGTTTGCGTTATTTACCGGCTTCGTAGCTTCACCTTTAATCACCCCCGGGTCAAGATCGCTTACAGCACCGTCTATTAGGAGCCCATTCCGTAGTCACATGACGTTAATGGATGGATATGTACTAAAACGTAGAATGGTGGCGTTCTGTTTTAATATTTACATGATACTTCAAGATAAAGTTGTGTTCCTGTATGGTCATTTGAAATCATAAATTCGCCTTTGGTTTAAGATACATAGCTTAGTACAACACGGTCTCAGTATGACCATAATTACTGACAGAAGAGCCCAGAGCACAATCCACTGTAGGTATAGACATATGCATAGCTTGATTGGAAGGAAGGCGAGGACGTGAAATTAAGAAACTGAATTTCATCTACTTACAGTGCGAATTGTAGTTTTACTTTTGTAAAGAGATCTGGCGGAAGATCTTGCAGGCTGTTCCCTGACAGATATCTGAGGAACATTAAAGGGGAATTACTTATTGAAGATTTGATAGTCCACGATATATGTATAAGCATAGTACATACTTAATCAGTGTTGAAGCAAACGAATGTTATAATTTCGACTGGTTTGTCATATTTGAGCATTTCAATATTGTGTAAACGTTTCCTACAGAGTCTGGACTTGGACTCTAATCCACTCTACATTGGACTCGCACGTGGCTCGGACTGCACTGGACTTGGAATCGGCTTCGAGTCCATGCAAGCCCGTCTCCTTTTATTACCCGTAATCTGACAAATTATATCCGAAAAGAACTAGCTGTGTGCATATTGAATTCTTATACATATTGCCAATGGTAATTGCTTGGTATAATAACTGCAGTATATACTAAATTAATGATTGCTATCTGATGATACCATAGTACAGCATTATAGGTGATCAACACGTATCTGAAAGCATCACAGCTATTACTATTCTTGGAGGCATGGTGAATTTAGGCACAGAAATTCAATTCCAATGAAGCAAATACGACATTACTGTAACTTTGTGAGACTCAATTTTCTGTATACGGTTTAACTGAACTGGAGAATATGGGACATGCATGATGTGTTAATAGTATTTCGTCAGTTGGTCGGAATGGTATAAGGTTTGACGGCAACCCGGTTATATAGCAACGATCAATCATCACTCCAGAATTATGAATAGGCATCCGAAAATAAACTTCGTTCTATTTTGTGGTGGTACTGCATTAAAGACAGGTTACAAAATTCATAGCACTTTACGAGCTATTTTCTTCTTATTTATATTGGAGAATATTTTAGTTTACTTTGAGCATTCGCCAGGCCAGGAATCGGAGAGTATTGGACTCGGACTTGGTCCGGAATCGGATATTCGGACTCGGGGATACTTACAACATTGCCCTAACTACGAGCCCATGGAAGGAGTCTTTGCAGACAGTGTGGATGCCGTTGTCTCGTAAGTCACTGGTAAAGAAATGGATAATCGAAGATAAAGCTAATGGAAAAAGTAACAATAATACAACGAACATTAAAAAAAAAAAAAAAACCACACAGATGAACCAAGGTGAAAACACCGAGATCTTAATTTATGATGGGGAAATAATTGGGATGCTTAACGATTATTTGAAAGACAATAGAGGAAGTTTGATTGAAAAGTGTACGGACATTTTTCCATGAAAATGTATGTGCAGTACTGTATACTTACACCGTAATTGCGCTGGAAAAGCTTCGAAAAATATTATTCGGAAGGCGTGATATTTTGTTGTTTTGTAAGTACCTGGAACAATATGATAATATGTAGAGTACATAATTTATTACTAATTAAGATAAATATGAGAAATAAAAGTACTTCTAACACGTTTAATTTCTTCTCTATTACTCCGTACTCAGTGGCAAATTATTCGTAAAATTTCATGTTGATGAAACCATCATATTAAATAAAGCAATGAAAACATATTTCTTGCTACAACTTTTTGTTTTTTTTTATCATTTAGATTCACAACAATATTTTCCAGCATGTATATAACATGGTTATAGTCTTTTGTACAGTATACTAACGAAAGTACATAGTGACATACAGAGGCTACGGGATCTTCAATATTTTCAGCCTTTTGATGTTTACTCATGGATAACTTAAGATACTACTCAGGTACTGATTCATGAGAGAGACATTGCTAGATACATATTGTAAACTTATATTTTTAGTATAATTGCTAATTTGAAATTGTTTCAATCTTGGTATGTTATGAGGATACAAACTGAAGTTGCGGAAAAAACTTTGGTATTGGTTTCCCCGATAACTCATCCGTGTGTATTGTTCGTAAAAAGAAAAATCGAGAAAGACATAAATCAAACCATTCCATACGATATACTTACTTCGCATTTGTAGGCTACCAACAGAAACCGCAGTGACTGTGCATTGTACTTACATAAAGCACATTGAATGTAAATCAATAAACATGTCATCAGAAAGAGTCGTTATGAAGTTGTTGTTTAAATACCTGAAAAAATATTGGCAAGAAGGTTTAGTCATAGGACTGTAACACAAAAGTGCTAAATTGAGGGATGATTTGATCAATACGAAATAGCAAATGGTTAAGAAAGAAGAGACTTAAACTGCTAACATATTACACCACTTATAACACTTCTTAAGCAGGTTGGCAGTGTTACATGTGATAGCACTTTATAAAATACATTTATGACGTATCACTGCCTAATTCTTTTGATGAAAAGTGACGAGTACTGACAGTGTACTGTCATCAACCACCTTAGTCTAAAATCAAAGAGCTAAAAAAAGAGTATCCAAAATCATAGTCAGAAAATATATTAACTTTTTTTTTAGTGAGTGTTTGAAATTTCCACACGCATTCTGACAATGCAATTTACGTTCGTCAGGGAGCAAGCGAAAGCATATAAGAAAGTTCATGAAACCCATGACAATTGCCTATAAAAACTCCGTTTCCGAAGATTTTTACTTGAAAGGCATTGACAACAAGTCTCGTAATTATTGCGGTTACTCAGCGTCTATTGACTGTACTATATGTTTAGTCGCAAAAACGAAAGCTGCGACACAAGCAAAACAAACCCAAGCCCAGAAGTTATCCCTCACGTTTTCGGTATTCTATCATCACATGTAAATAATTTATCTAGGAAAACAACACATATACAAAATGTAGATTGATCCATACAAATATATGAGGTACACATGATGCCATTTGTGTGAGATGAAGGTTGGAGGATTCTTAATTTGAATTAGAGTTCTTCAGCTGTCTTTAAATTATATATATATATATATATATATATATATATATATATATATATATATATATATATATATATATATATATATATATATATATATATAACTTTTAAAGTCAGTTTAGCTGTATATCCACTTTAATACAATATCTGCTAGTTATGAAGTTCAACTCGCTTACATTATGCAAACAGTAACTTGCGACGCATTGAGGCTATTTTATGTTTTTAAATTCATACAAAGCTCGCTTTAATTATATATCTCATCTAAGATCCGTTTAAACTATTAACTGAAGATGGAATCAACCATGCTAAATTCTTTTTGGTATCACGATATCAGTTTAGGCATATTAAGATAATGTATTACTTTCTTTTTACCTTCATTTTCCATTTCAAATTTCGTTTAAGTAACATGGCGAATTATAAAAATTTTACTTCTATAAGCATATTATAGTATACTAGCTCGACGTATTTGAACTTACAGATTCGTCAGACTTGTCAAGTTTCGAAAAATACCTTCTGGAAGGATTGAAATTTTGTTGTTGAACAGGTACCTGGAGAGAAAGTAAATTACCAATGATTGTTTACATGCTCTTTGTTGGTGCCAATCCACTTGCGTCCGATAACATTATAATACATCAACTAAAAAACAAACTGTAGATTCGTAACAAGAATCTTTTGCATGGTGACGTGAGAAAATGAAAACACAATTTTGTTATTTCTTCAACCGAAATGGATTATTGGAATAATATAATTTGACAGTAGTCATATCTTATTTTTCTGCCTTTTTCTAATTATCTTTTTTGGAGTACAATATCATCTGGCGCCTTATTATACAAACAATGTATAACATGGATGACTACAAGCATTGAATATCTGTTTCGGATTTTGAAATATCAGCACCCAAGTTTATTTGCAATATTTAACATGCCTGTGTTAATATTTGCCGCAAAGTGGAACAGCACGATGTAATCAGATAGAACTGGACGGTTTCCAATATGAACGTTATCAATTTACTTACAAATTGGTTAAGGCACTCAAGTTGCAAAATACGTCGCGTGGAAGAGAATCGATATCATTGTTGAAAAGATACCTGGAGAAATAATTTATCAAAACAAATGATAGGCTAACAAATAACAAATAAATGAATACCGTGATTTAACAGACAAAGGCAATAGCATTAGCTATATACAGCTCGTAATATAACATACATATCATTTTGGCATACGCCTAATCCTTTGCTCCATCTGAATTAAAAATACAATGTAAGAAATATTTATTATTAAATTGGAATTGTTGGTCCCCCTGGGACGAATGTCGAATGTCGAATTTTACGTGATGTCATGCACAGCTTTCTCTTTTGTTTCTCTTGAGTTCGATTGAGAGCCGATTCGTAAGACTATTCGATAAGATAACAATGTATTCTCATGTGTGTTATATTGTGTACGACGACTACACTGCATACAGTATAGGCCTATTCGCATGGTACGGATGCTAGAAAACGGAAAAAAGGACGTCACGCAAATCCCGGAATACAATATTGTTACTGAGACGACATAATATCATTATTTCTTGGATTGAAATGACTAACATCTTACTAATAATCACAGTCTTACTAATACTCACAGTTGTGTTAGTTTGTGTAAGTTCCAAAATATGTCTTGCGGAAGCGTTTTTATATTGTTTTTATTAAGGAACCTGAAAACAACAACGGAACGGTTGAAATGAATACAGGTGGATCGAAAGGATTCTTGCCCGGGTTATTTGAAAGTAAAATAACGAAACTGTTAAGTGCTAATGATCTAGCTATAAGCTATAACTGTGGCCTGTGTCATGATTCTCTGAATAAATTGGACAATTCGACAACAATACAAAGATGGATCAAGTTGTCGAAATATCGTTGAAACTGGGAAAATTTTAACTTTTCATGAGTCAACAGTTAATATATTACATATCAACTTAATCATTTGTTTCGAAGTGAATCAGTTGCAGTTTAGTACAATTAAAAGAAACAATTTAGTACGTAATAACTTATCATTAAACAAAATGAAAGTGACTCCGTGTAAATTAGCCGTCAGATATTCCAAAAATAAGAACGAAAGAATTTGCAAGTCTTGCAGTTGCTCACTCAGACAGAATAGTAAACCATTTTATGCAACATGACATCAATTTTTCACTTCCTGTTGCATGCTCAATGGATTCTAAAGATAAAAACATTTCACAGCAGTATAAACACACTGCTACCACTAATAAGCTATATTAATAATTAATAAGTAATATATATATATATATATTACTGTATGTCATTAATAGGCTAAACAGTACACCCATTGCACATTATAATCAATGATCATGTCAAGTCACTCACGATGCGCACTGTGCACTGGGAGATGCATGACATTTTATTGAAAGAGTGAATTAGAATTATGTGGCAAATAGTTGAATGATGTAGTCAGGTTAAAGAACGACTTAGTCAAGTTTAAGGGGAGAAATGATAGCGTGCAGATTTTAACTTGGTTAGTATATTGTGTTGGAAATTTTTTCATAATTCTTTCTGAGGTACACATTATCCACAGAGTAAGAAATCCTTACACATCAAATGTACAACAGTCTGGTGAAGACTGACAACGAAGAACTCGCTGTACATTTCCAATAAAAAATATCCCAATTTCAATAACAAATCGATTCGACATCATATAGAGGAAATAAAGCATGTTTACATGTATGACTCAAATTTCGATTTTTAATGGCAACACATTGGTTTACATTTGAAATTAAGAACGGTGCGTCTACTTCCGAACTAACATTTATAGATGATGAGGTTTGTTATGGACTGCAACATTTACATAATACTCACAAAACCTCTAGATTGGTCAAGTTTGAAAAGACTTCATGCGGTAGCTCACGTATCAT
Source organism: Apostichopus japonicus (assembly GCF_037975245.1). NCBI lineage: Eukaryota > Metazoa > Echinodermata > Holothuroidea > Aspidochirotida > Stichopodidae > Apostichopus > Apostichopus japonicus. The sequence goes on along the minus strand of NC_092564.1, from coordinate 3,883,911 downwards.
ATTACTCTGCAATAAACTGAAACAAGAAGTTTGTAAATGATAAACCGCGAAATGAAATTGACAGCTTCTAATTATAGTAATGATATCAATTGTGTGATATATCGAAACCTTGTAAGCATATTAGGTTATTTAAATAATAATATAGCAAAACCATGTATATGCATATATACATTCATCGCAATGTGTGTACTAAATATTTGGTACACGTAGTTGGGTAGTGTTTGCTGTACTGGAAGTCGGGTTACTAAATTTGTGAAAAAATGTTTTGTGCATAGATAAAAAGGGTGACGTTTGCAATGCGACACTCATGTTTTACACTTACATGATAAAAAAAATTAAAAACTTACAGCCTTTGTAACTGGATTAAACTGCCAAAGGCCAGAGCCGAAATTGTTTTGATCTGGTTGACCATTATCACTCTGGGATTATAGAAAAGACAAAAAGGTCCATAAGCAGATAATGTGAGTGCACACTACAAATATGCGTCCATTATAAGGAACAGTAGAAATGCAAGTATTACATAGGGATTGTAATGTATACACTCGAAGACCAAACGATACGGTGAATACACATGATGGTCCACACTTCTATGATACTATGGACACAATCATTTCCAAGTAGTTATGCCTTTGGTAGCATATGATATATGTATATATATATATATATATATATATATATATATATATATATATATATATATATATATATATATTATTAGAGAAAACCAGAGAAATAAGATATGACTCATAATTGACAAATAAGGAGTAAGTTTTATATATATATATATATATATATATATATATATATATATATATATATATATATAAAGAAACGTTTACCAGAAGGGACATACACGCATTTGCATATATTATGATTAATAAGAGGTAGTTATCGCGTGATGAGTAAGCACTGCACCCCTTCATTGGTCTTTATAACACATCATAAGTTGATTGTTACGTCGTTCTTAGCTATATAGGGATGTATCTTATTTGCCATTCGTTTGGGTGTGCACTTCATATTTTCAGAGCGTGTTAGTTCGTTCTCCCATATTGGGTGCGGGGGTGGGCGGGGGATATTAATAACCTTGAGTTTTTCATGATCTATGAAAAGCGCCATATAAATGCAAACCTTTGTTCATAACTCGTGACATCAGATTTAACACATTAATCTGATATTTACCATGAAAGCGGCTGTGCGGTATGCTTAAATTACAAATACACACAGTTGATGCCTGTGGGTTTAGCACCGTCGGTGCTCTAGTTACATCATGTCGTGTTGCTTCGATTCATTGTTAATAGGCCTACTTGTAGGTGGGGCTTAACACGACAATATCGTTACCCTAGTGATCTCATATATTTGATATGAAAGAACATAAGCAAGGGCTATACAAATTGTCGATGAACTTGATCTAAGTCATCAACGTTGCTCTAAAGATCATAGAACAGGTTGGGTTCCATTCAGAAACCGGTGATTTACTCACAGTTCATTAAGATGTACTAATTTCCAAAAGTCATCACTGTGAATGTCTGCTATCGAGTTGTTGCCAAGAAATCTGAAAAGAAATCTGAATAAGTTAATACAAACACGGGAATATGGAAATTACGTAATAAGGTAGATGAAAATAACCTCTTTTATTGGACCATTATATATATGATATATTATATAGATTCAATTGTTCACTTCCTGCTGCAAGAGTGCTCAATTCATAGAAGTATAGCAAAATATAGAGTATACTTATACGGTAACTTCCAGCACATATAATCGAGTTTCACGCGCGGCGATCATCAGAAAATGGTGATTAACAACATGCTGTAAGTTACCGTATAGGTATACAATATATATATATATATATATATATATATATATCGTAATGAGTTGGAAAATCAAGAACAGTGAAAAAACTTTCAGCCTCAACCGGGATTCGAACCACGGGCCTCCCGCTCTGTACGCGGACACCCTAACCACTAGGCTATCGACGCTGATTGTATGTCCAGAGGTTCGAAACCGGTAAGGAAGATCGTAATTCCACTGTAGGCGTTTGTCTCCTATATCGAACAACACTAGTTCTGTTTTTGGTGACATATTTTGCCCTACTCTAGAGATCAAACATGATGCCATCCAACTCGAAAATCATTTGTGATATATATATATATATATATATATATATATATATATATATATATATATATATATATATATATATATATATATATATATATATATATACATATATATATACATATATATGTATATATATATACATATATATGTATATATATATATATATATATAATATAACGAAAATCCACGTTTACTCCAAAAGAAAATATTATTAGAGAAAACCAGAGAAATAAGATATGACTCATAATTGACAAATAAGGAGTAAGTTTTACAAAATATATTGGAATTTTCGGTCCCCCTGGGACCTTCGTCAGCAATACTTGGCAGTCGAATGAGAAGTACAAAATGTGACACAATGAAAGTATGACGCTAGATAAGAGTAAGTTGCAATGATGGAATTAAAACCAAATAAACCATGACTATACAGGAAGCGGATTAAGGAGCAAAGAACGGATTACATATGCTTGTAGAACTGGTAGTTGTTAAGGGGTCCCAAGTCTTTGTTGAGGCCGGTGATGTGAGACTTAATACGAAAGATCCAATCGATTTCTTTACGTTTACGTTCAGTAGTTGATTTGAAGTTCGAGGCAATTAAAATACATTTTAGGTTTTTTAGAGAATGACCATGAAGATTGAAATGTTCGGACACTGGGAATCCTGCAAAATTATCACGAATAGATTTTTTGTGATTATTAAAACGTAAGCGGAATCGGGAGCCTGTTTCACCTACATAATTGCCCTCTTTGCAAAGTACACAATAGAAAATGTAAATAACATTAATAGAATCACAAGAGAGGGAAGGGGGTCTAAGACTAAAGTCAACATTGGGAATCTTGACCACGGTGCCTGGGGTAATATGGGGGCATATTTGGCATCTAGGTTTACCGCAAGGAAAATTGCCTGCGGAGGTGGAAACTGAGCGGGGGAGTCTGGAGGAAGTGAGAAGAAATTTAAGGTTGGGGGGTTGACGAAATGCTAGCATGGGGGGTACCTTAAACGATTCTCCTACAGACTGATCGTCTTGAAATACAGCAAATTCCTGTATTTTGCTGTATACTGTCATACTTTCATTGTGTCACATTTTGTACTTCTCATTCGACTGCCAAGTATTGCTGACGAAGGTCCCAGGGGGACCGAAAATTCCAATATATTTTGTAAAACTTACTCCTTATTTGTCAATTATGAGTCATATCTTATTTCTCTGGTTTTCTCTAATAATATATATATATATATATATATATATTTATATATATATGTATATACATTGCTAAAACAGAGTAGAAAATCAGGTATAGAATCTTTTACAGAGTGAAGCTAGTACATCCAAAGACAGCCAAAACGGTTTTGTTTTTACAGTGTTTGTATATATGTACAGGTAGATGGATGGATGGATGGATGGATGGATGGATGGATGGATGGATGGATGGATGGATGGATGGATGGATGGATGGATGGATGGATGGATGGATGGATGGATGGATGGATGGATGGATGGATGGATGGATGGATGGATGGATGGATGGATGGATGGATGGATGGATGGATGGATGGATGGATGGATGGATGGATGGATGGATGGATGGATGGATGGATGGATGGATGGATGGATGGATGGATGGATGGATGGATGGATGGATGGATGGATGGATGGATGGATGGATGGATGGATGGATGGATGGATGGATGGATGGATGGATGGATGGATGGATGGATGGATGGATGGATGGATGGATGGATGGATGGATGGATGGATGGATGGATGGATGGATGGATGGATGGATGGATGGATGGATGGATGGATGGATGGATGGATGGATGGATGGATGGATGGATGGATGGATGGATGGATGGATGGATGGATGGATGGATGGATGGATGGATGGATGGATGGATGGATGGATGGATGGATGGATGGATGGATGGATGGATGGATGGATGGATGGATGGATGGATGGATGGATGGATGGATGGATGGATGGATGGATGGATGGATGGATGGATGGATGGATGGATGGATGGATGGATGGATGGATGGATGGATGGATGGATGGATGGATGGATGGATGGATGGATGGCATTGTAAAGTTAACACTCACATGAAAGTCGTCTTCACAGGTATGTTTCTTGGTACGTCAGGGAGGTTCAAACTGCCGCATAGAACCCGACTGTCGGTAGTACAGTTGCAAACTTGACACGCATCTGGTACTGTATCGAATGTGTTTTCACATATTGTTATAAAGTATAAAATAATTCAATGTATTAGCGCTACATAATGCAATTTTCGGGTACGAAACGTTCAAAAACAAATGCACGTAAAGTTGTATACATTTGGCAAAATTTCAATCGTTACTACAAAAATGTAGATTTTACAAATGGAAATGATAGCACCATTTACGCCTCCTTAAGGAAACAAAAATCTGTCAAAGAGGAGAGCCAACCCTCCTCTTGGACTGTTCCCTAGAACGGATGTAAGCCACTATGAGTGCCTCCATAAAAATTTCATATCGAGACAGAGGGAAGAGTATGGTCTCAACAACGTTTACTTCAGCCCCCCCCCCAACCACACTCCCCACTGGCAGATATATCACAGACTTTCTACAGTGCATAAACTTATAACATGTATATGCGGTACAACGTATGCAGTCGAAAATATTTCAACGTTGTCTCAAAAGTGGCAAAATATCGAACTGTTTCGCATGTAAGCTCCTTCCTTTCTTATACCTTTCAAAGGGGTGGGGACACCCCTCGCAAATAGGTGGGGACACCCCTCACAATAGAGCTCTCTCCTGGACCACGCAGCATCTTAATTACCTTCTCCACTACAAAGAAAAAGGTAGTTGCGACACTCGGGGAGCCTACATATTGACTTAAAAAGTTATCAGTACAGGCGTTAATTAAACTGAAATTTATGACTCTTAAAATGGGGACATAAATGGATTTTCCCTCCTCAGACCGTGAAAGCTGGTTAGGCGCCTACCTGAGGAACCTATTTGCGATAGGCAGACAACCAAAATAAGCGTCAAAAGCTTCATTTTGGAAGCTGCTCTGGTTGGTTTCTTCACCTAAAAAAAACGAAAAAATAATACAATGTCAATAACAAAGATCAGAAAATCTAAGATAAGAACAAGGAATAAACCATTATGCATTAGATGTCGACAAAGGCGATTTTGTAACGTGAGATAATTTTGATGCTCCGGGCATCGAAGAGTTTTTAACGGATGAAAATTTCATTTCGGAAACATGTCAATTCAGAAGCTGTAAACTTCGTTTTGCGGTTTGAATATAAGTAAGAGTTTAACCTGACTAGTTTTTGTGGCATTAATTATGCATTTGTAGGATTTAGGGGAAAACGTTTGTCCGTTTTATTACATAAGACTGATAAATATAGAGCATGCAACTACACACGTATGCACCGACACACACACACACATATTCAAGCCTGGACTCGTCCCTTTAGATTTAACGTTATATATATTTCCATGAAGGTGCTATTATGTACCGGATTCCGCCAACCATTACATTTATTCCACTGACAAGCATCTGTTACTTTGAAACTTAACTTTAACTTACCGCTATTGATGCTTCTTACAAGTAAGAAATAAAAGACTGCCCGAGAAAAATAATGAGTCAAGTAAACTAAAATACAATCATCGTGATCCAGAGGTATATTAAAATGTCAGTTATCCTTTTGTCTGATATATATTTGAAGTTTCCACAAGTGGCGATTGTTATCAGTAAATATAATCCTAACCCTGTGTATTAACTGACGGAATGACTCACTCTGTTGGAAAAAAAAAACTTGTTATCGTTGTACACTTACCATTATATCAATGAGGAAACTGTATCTATCCGCAATTCAGCAGTCATTTGATCGCATGCACTTATAACAAACTTATTGCATAGACCTATAAAATTGTCTCTATTGAAGAGGAAACCCGTGCCTTTCATAATTAACAGTATATACTATAGGACTCCGTTGCTGATTAACTCTATCTTGAATGAATAGAAACAAGATTAGTTGGTAAGGCACGAACTCAATTCGAATTTCTTGAAAAACAAAACGTCTATAAAATAAATCTGAATTAAGCAGTCTCTGAAACAATGAATCAATGTAATATATTAACTCTACGTTCAATACAATGAAAACAACTTAGGCACCTATTAAGGTTAATTTTATTTCGTATGATGCACGTACTGTATGTAACTTATTAGACAAACAGAGTTGATATATTGTAAGCTCCATTATGATTACGATATGAATAACGATCCAATGTCATTACAATCTAAGAATGATGCCATATTGAGGTATTATTATATCGATGTATCTTAAGTTTTGTTTACCCTCCCACCTCCCCCATCCCCCTTCCCCAACCCCAGCCCAGTAAAAAACATATATAATATAGACGTAAATATAAGGTTATGTAATACGACAAAGCCAAGTCCATTTTTAACCTAGCAAGCCTCAGTTTGGAGCAAAATCTTATATTGATTTGTTTTCAATGTAATATCCCAGAAGATGTACTAAGAACACTGACTCGGTATATACCTAGTTTTTCTAATTCGTTTTAAGAATGCATGTTTTACGTTATATTACCTTCGACTCAGATCTCCCTCCAGTTGTTTTCCTGTTTCACATGTGTTGATTTGGATGTTGTTGGTCAATGCTAATTGTCCTGTTAATTTTGCTTCCTGAACCTTCACTACATGCAGACAAAATTCACAAAGATTTTGAGAAATTGAAAGTTTTAGAAGTGTTCTGCGGTTAAAGAAAATGCAGCACGTCCTCACTGCAGATATGACTGTTTTTTTTTTAAATGAGGAAACATTTATAACTTTAATATATTCATCGGTTTTGTTCTGAAGTGTAGAAGAGGTAACTATATAATTTACAGGCTGATATGCTGATATGGTTATGAATATGCATGAATTGACGGCATTTAGTCTAATGTATATTGTAGTGATCGAAACAGATAACGATCTCTAGATCAAATTATGTCAAATGTAATTGTGCATATTAACTCGATAAAATAGATTAGAAAACTACACATAAGGACCTGATGTATTTGTGAAGCAAGTAAGGAATATTTTCAAATGTTTGTATTTAATTGAATTGTTCTATTAAGTGTACTTGTAATATATGTTTACGTGTCATATAATTATGTTTCAAAGATGAAATCATCACTGACAAAAGTATGGTGGATTTTGTTAAAGATGATTTAACTCATATCATGTAAATATCATTATTGAAGATCCCCATATAACAATGTTAATCAAGATGGCAATCCACGGTGTTCCAGATCTCATCTCTTCTATGATTGATCTACATTGACCTTTGACATCGAACATAAGTATTTTTTTTAATTTGTCCCATTATTATCTACATATTTTGTGGTTTTAAGACTTCTTTCCAAAATACTGCAGAAATGGCTAAAACAGTTTTAGTGTATTTGGCACTTGACCTATGACGTCATCAATCACACAGGAACGAGTTTGCATGGTCAGACACCTACCCACCAAGTTTAAACATTATTGGAGGAGTTCGCGACTCACTTTTCCGCAAAATTTAGGCAAATCTTACCACCTTTAAAACCAATTTACCCTTGATTTCAACGTTAAACACCTCAATCTGTCTTATATTAAAATTGTCTTCAATCGTGTTTTAATTCCCTTTTCCAAACATGCTGGGGTGCAAAAAATGGCTAAAAACCAATTTTTAGATTTCTTAACCTTTAATCTCTGGCTTTTGACCTATGACGTCATAAATCACGCAGGAACGAGTTAACATTGTCCGGCGGCTACCCACTAAGTTTGAACTTGTTCAGATTTATGGTCTAGGAGTTCTAGACGTACTTTTTTGCCCACTCACACACGCTCACGAACACGCACTACATTATCACACAAGTACCCACACACACGCACGCATACTAGGCTAAACATATGTATGACTTGAGACACCGTTTGCCATATATCCACCACGTGGCTCGGCGTGATCGTCTAGAGGTTAGGACATTACGTTGTGGCCGTCATAACCCAGGTTCGAATCCTGGTCACCGCATAACTTTTTTCGCTTTTAAGGCAAACCTTTTATAGGTCCAAAGGACAAAATTTGTGGGGGAATCCCTACCCTTCAGTACATCTACGGCTGCGTGCTCATTTTTCTTTCTTGCCCTAAAATTATATTCTGTTTACAATTATGTGCTTGTCATATCATTCAAAAATAGGCAGATATATATTTATTGCTTGAGATACCGTTTCCTATAGATCCACCACGTGGCTCGCCGTGATCGTCTAGAGGTTAGGACATTACGTTGTGGCCGTAATAACCCAGGTTCGAATCCTGGTCACCGCAATTTTTTTCTTTCGCTTTTAAAGCATTTCTTCAAGCGTCCAAAGGATAACATTTTTTGGGAATTCCTACCATAAGTGCCCCGGCAGCTGCGTGTTTATTTTTATATTTTGACCTACAATTTTATTCTGTTTACATTTATTAGCTTGTCATATCATTCAATGATAGGCAGATATATAAATATATTGCTTGAGATACTGTTTGTCATAGATCCACCACGTGGCTCGCCGTGATCGTCTAGAGGTTAGGACATCACGTTGTGGCCGTAATAATCCAGGTCGAATCCTGGTCACGGCATAATTTTTTTCGTATATAAGTAATTTTCTTTCGCTTTTAAGGCAATACTTTTATAAGTCCAAAGGACGAAATTGTGGTTGACTTCCATACTATAAGTGCCCCTGCCGCTGCGTGTTCATTTTTATTTCTTGCCCTAAAATTATATTCTGTTTACATTATGTGCTTGTCATATCATTCAAAGATGGGCAAATATATTTATTGCTTGAGATACCGTTTGCAATAGATACACCACGTGGCTCGCCATGATCGTCTAGAGGTTAGGAAATTACGTTGTGGCCGTAATAACCCAGGTTCGAATCCTGGTCAGGGCATAATTGTTTCGCTTTTCAGACAAATCTTTCATAGGTCCAAAGGGCAAAATTGTGGGGGAATTCCTAACCATAAGTGCCCCTGCGGCTGCGTGTTCATTTTTCTTTCTTGCCCTAAAATGTTATTCTGTTTACAATTATGTGCTTGTCATATCATTCAATGATAGTCAGATATATTCATTGCTTGAGATACAGTTTGCAATAGATCCACCACGTGGCTCGCCGTGATCGTCTAGAGGTTAGGACATTACGTTGTGGCCGTTATAACCCAGGTTCGAATCCTGGTCACGGCAGCATTTCTTTCTTTCGCTTCTGAGACAAATCTTCAAGCGTCCAAAGGATAATATTATTTGGGAATTCCTTACCATAAGTGCCCCTGCGGCTGCGTGTTTATTTTCATATTTTGCCCTAAAATGTTATTCTGTTTATATTTATTTGCTTTTCAAATCATTCAATGATAGGCAGATATATATGTATTGCTTGAGATACCGTTTGTCATAGATCCACCACGTGGCTCGCCGTGATCGTCTAGAGGTTAGGACATTACGTTGTGGTCGTAATAACCCAGGTTCGAATCCTGGTCACGGCATAATTTTTTTCGTATATAAGTCAAATCTTTAAAACTTATATAAAGAGGCAAGTCACCGGGAAGCGATGGGCTCCCCGTTACTTTCTTTGACTTTGTTGGAGAAGATTTGTTAGATGTTTTCAGTGAAGGGTTCAATAGGGGGTCTCTTACTGAGTCGCAGAGAACTGCTATTATAAGTTTGCTAAAGAAAGATGGTGATCCTTTGGACCCAGGCAATCGTAGACCAATTAGTCTATTAAATACTGATTATAAGCTATTAGCGAAGACTTTGCAAGCAAGATTGTGAACAGTTATGTCTAAAATTGTTAATGATTTTCAAACGTGTTCTGTGCCTGGCTGTAGCATTCATACTATTTGCGCGACGGTTCGTGATATTATTAAGTACCACCCCATCACAATTCATAAAAAAAATAGACAAAAATATAACGATTACAGAAACAGATTATTCAATTTTTCACAAATTCTCAGGGATATATTATCTGTGCATGGTTTGATATGTTCATCACAATGAAGCAAATATAGCCTACAGATTCGATGTGAAATGGTGTCGTTCTATAAAATTCCATATAAAAGTTAGTGAATCCAAAAGTTGGAAATTAAATTACCCTGATTACTTGAAGACACAAGGACTGTAGGTCAAGTACATACATGTTTCTTTTGTGTGTGTGTGTGTGTGTATGCTGAGTGCAGTTATCGAAAGAGAAACGTTATACTAAAACAGTGTTACATACAACGAGAGTATACTTTAGTGTATACCTCCTATAATGGTTGTTAAAGGTTAAATGAATCATAGATATACGATAGACGTGTCTGTACAGTACATAATGCAGTACACTGCCTAAGCTATATGTATCACAACGTTTGCGTTATACGCTAGACGTATCTGTACAGTATACACTGCAGTACACTGCCTACGCTATTTGTTACGCAACGTTTGATTTATACGCTAGACGTATCTGTACAGCATATACTACAGTACACTACCTATACTATATGTTACGCAACGCTTGCTTTATACGCTAGACGTATCTGTACAGTTTAAACGGCAGTACACTGCCGACGCTATATGCTATGCAACGTTTGCGTTATACGCTAGACGTATATGTACAGTATAAACTGCAGTACACTGCATACGCTACACGTTACGCAACGTTTGTGTTACACGCTAGACGTATATGTACAGTCTATACTGCAGTACACTGACTACGCTATATGTTACGCAACGTTTGCGTTATACGTTAGACGTATATGTACAGTATACACTGCAGTACACTGCCTACGCTATTTGTTACGCAACGTTTGATTTATACGCTAGACGTATCTGTACAGCATATACTACAGTACACTACCTATACTATATGTTACGCAACGCTTGCTTTATACGCTAGACGTATCTGTACAGTTTAAACGGCAGTACACTGCCGACGCTATATGTTATGCAACGTTTGCGTTATACGCTAGACGTATATGTACAGTATAAACTGCAGTACACTGCATACGCTATACGTTACGCAACGTTTGTGTTACACGCTAGACGTATATGTACAGTCTATACTGCAGTACACTGCCTACGCTATATGTTACGCAACGTTTGCGTTATACGTTAGACGTATATGTACAGCATGTACTACAGTACACTACCTATACTATATGTTACGCAACGCTTGCTTTATACGCTAGACGTATCTGTACAGTTTAAACGGCAGTACACTGCCGACGCTATATGTTATGCAACGTTTGCGTTATACGCTAGACGTATATGTACAGTATAAACTGCAGTACACTGCATACGCTATACGTTACGCAACGTTTGCGTTATACGCTAGACGTATATATGCAGTGCATACTGTAATACACTGCCTACGCTATATGTAACGCAACGTTTGCGTTATACGCTAGAAGTATCTGCACAGAATATACTTCAGTACACTGCCTAGGCCAGGGTTGTCCAACCTTTTGCAGAGGAGGGCCACATGGAATGATTATGATGAAGGAGGGGCCGCATGAACCCTACGCTCGATTTTTCGATTTTTCGCCCGAAGTCCAAGGCAACAAAATGTGAGCACTGCGCGCGGAGCGCACTGATTTATTTCCCTTCCTGATAAATCAGATGAATAAAGTTCAGCCGCCCCCCCCCCCTCCGCTGAGAGAGTGTCACACAAACTGACCTGTATGCAGTTTTTTGGACCCAGAAGGTTCGAATGATTGATTATATAGCTTCAAGTTGTTATCAATAAATCAGCTCACTAAAATTTCGCACTGTAGAGCATCTCTGGCGGGCCGGACGCAACCCTGCAGCGGGCCGGACTGTGGCCTGCGGGCCGTAGGTTGGACAACCCTGGCCTAGGCTATATGTAACGCAACGTTTGCGTTAAACGCTAGACGTGTATATGTACAGTATATACTGCAGTACACTGCCTCCGCTATATGTAACGCGTTTGCGTTATACGCTAGACGTGTATATGCACAGTAAATTCTGCAGTACATTGCCTACGCTATATGTAACACAACGTCTGCGTTAAACGCTAGACTTATGTGTACAGTATATACTGCAGTGAACTGTCTACGATATATGTAACGCAACGTTGCATTACATAGCGTATATACAGTCATATTTGTTTCCTCCCACAAGGAAACTCATTTATACGATATTAATGCATGACCAAACCTTTAACGATAAGGATCCTTTCATCAGCAACTATACGCTATTCATGTTAATATTAATAATTCATACGTTTACCTATGCTCAGCAGTTTTTCAAATCCAAATCTATTGTAAACGATTTTATATGACCCAATCAACTTATCCTGAATCCAAAGTGTCAAACCCGTTTATATCATTAGAGAGTGGGTGGTAACTTTTTCTTAAATAGTTGTCATGAAATACCGGTTTGGGTATTCTGCAAGACTGACGGTGAACAAGGTGAACACACTTTACAACCATATCATTTTCAATGTCGCAATCTGCAAAATGATAGGCGATTTACCTACATATATATATATATATATATATATATATATATATATATATATATATATATATATATATATATCCCTGGTGGAAATTCCAGTTGAACTTTTGAACTGGGTTCAACTGGAATTTTTTATACGGAAATTGGCCCAAATTTGAACTAGGTTGAAATGGGTGAACTGGGGTTCCCAACTGGTTCAACTATGTTTTACTGGGTCCAACTGGTTCAACTATGTTTTACTGGGTTCAACTGGTTCAATTTCAACTATGTTTTACTGGGTCCAACTGGTTCAACTATGTTTACTGGGTCCAACTGGTTCAACTATGTTTACTGGGTCCAACTGGTTCAACTATGTTTTACTGGGTCCAACTGGTTCAACTATGTTTTACTGGGTCCAACTGGTTCAACTATGTTTTACGGGGTCAACTATGTTTTACTGGGTTCAACTATGTTTTACTGGGTGAACTATGTTTTACTGGGTTCAACTGGGTAAATTATGTTTTGCTGGGTTAAACTGGGTGAACTATGTTTTACTGCTTATATTTTTAAATAGTTTGAACTGGAGTTCTCAACTGGTGTTATCTACACTTATATAACACCAAACTATAAGAAGTTTTCATTTTTTAACAGTAGATCTATACTGTATGTAAGGGTGTTAGCCACTGAAAATAAATGTTTGTTCTTGATCAGAGAACTCTGGGTTTGGTGTGATGAACTAACACAGAGCAAGACACATAAAAATATGGAGAACTCAACTGGATTGGATCAAAAGAAATTATAATTATGAATAACAAACAATGTACAGCTGATCTGGGCCCAGTCAAAGAATTAAATAAAACAACTTACAGTCGTCAGGTGTGCACCCAAAATATAACGAAATACACTTAATTTAAAAGTCTGTTCTGGTGAGTTGGCCTACTGGTGACATCAAGTATTCTAGGACCTCAGATCTTCCACGACATCAGATATTCTACGACATCAGTATAGTTGAACCCAATAAATGGTATGATGAATGTCCGATCCCAACAAAAAAGTATCCTTTAATTTATATGAAATAGTGTTCCAGGGTATCCTTTCAGTAAAATAATGTCAATATCCTTTGTAGTAAAATAATGTCCTTTATAAGTGATGGTGTCCTGGAATATCCTTTATTGTAAAATAATATCCTTTATAGTAAATAGTATCCTTTATAATAAAGGGTGTCCCAGACTGTCAGTTGAATATCACAACTTCCATAAAATAATAAGGTCTACAGTAATTTGAACTATGTAAATTAAGGTTTAAAACAAACTATCCAGCCATTAAACTATCTTTGTCTTCTTTTACAACTGCCTTGCTCAGATACTCATAGCCAACTGCCAACTCCCTATACCCTCACAAAACTCCTTTGTTCCTAAAATATATACACACAGACCCCATTTCCTGTGAGGGCTAATTTCCAGGAAGAACAAGATAGTTGCCTAGCAACCCAGAAGAGAGAGTTGTTAATCAACTCTTTTGATGCCACAAGACAACATACAAATATACTGTACAAAAGTATAGCCCTCTGTACAGTGAGCACACTAATAGACAAGTAAAATTATGGTACAAAACAAAACTTTATGTAAGAGCTGACCTTCTTACACTGTACAAATGAAGCCTCACTTGAAATTAGATTGATAGTTTAATCATATGTTCATAATGTTCAGTGTAGGGCATCCTCACATTCGTAGCATATACGTGTATGCTGTACACTTCACTAGGCTAATGACGTTTGCAAAGTATGTTATTATGCCAATATGACACTTCATATTTGAAACAACAATCCAGGCAATTGCGTAAATTTTGAAAATTGCTATTATGTTTGCTAGTTGACGATAACTTTCCTAAAATCATGCGGCTAAATATAGGTGTTAACTTGAGTATAACTAGGTTAGGCCCCTATAAGCTAGGCAACTATAACGTTAGGATATGTCTAACGTTAGTACTAATTGTACCATGTGGTATACCTAGTAGAGAACCGGTTTGTTAGGCCTAGCCTATACTATAGTCCTACAGTAGCCCTAGGTCACTTTATATAAAGTTTCTGTTCAATTCCCTATAAGCTAGGCAACTATAGCGTTAGGATATGTCTAACGTTAGTAATTGAACCATGTGGTATATACTAGTAGGGAACCGGTTTGTTAGGCCTAGCCTATACTATAGTCCTAGGTCACTTTATATAAAGTTTCTGTTCAATTCAAATATTTATTATAAAGAGCACGTTTACAATCAATTATAATGTTACAAGTATATGTCAATAATATAAAGATACTGCAAGATCACAAAGGAGGGAACTTAGCCGCGGTAATAATTTAAAATTGTTGGCAAAATCTGTTACAAATGCGATTATTCTGCAAAGCTTCTGTTGGCGTATGTGGTTTGCGGATTCGGAATTTATAAATTTAGCGCTAACGCAAGGGACAAATGTCAAAGTTCAAATTTAGTCGGATCATACTATTTTGCACTAGGAAGGCATTTTGCATACCAATTGTTCAAATCGACGAACAAAGTATAACATAATTTTTTCAAATTTATTATATAGTAAATATTTCATATTTTTAATCATTGCGGTACAAAAATGTAATCTTTTAATCATAACTGTGATAAATATGACAAAGATTTATTTTACACCCCTCATAAGTTGGCTAATTTAGCATTTTCAATATATTACGATACGGTTACTGCTTTCGAACTTACATTATAATATTCTTGATAATTACGCCTAAAATAAAAGCAGTCAACATAGTCCAAACCCAGTTAGGCCAGTGTGAAACCTAGTTCAACCCCAACAGGGCAAGTTCACCAGTAAACATAGTTCAAACCCAGTTGGGCTTGTGCAAACCAGTGAAACCTAGTTAAACCCCAGTTGGGTCAGTTCACCAGCCAATAGTCCAAACCCAGTTGGGCCAGTGCAAAACCAGTTGAAACCTAGTTCAACCCCAACAGGGCAAGTTCACCAGTCAACATAGTTCAAACCCAGTTGGGCTAGTGCAAAAACCAGTGAAACCCAGTTGAAACCCAACTGGATCAGTTCAAACATAGTTCAAACTCAGTTGGGCCTGAACAAACCCAGTTGAACATTGTGTAAACCCAGTTGAACCTAGCTCATGTTCAGCATAGCCCAGTTGGAACCCAGTAAGACCCAGTTAAACACAGTTAAAAACCAGTTAAACACAGTTAAAAACCAGTTAAACACAGTTAAAAACCAGTTAAACATAGTAGGCCCTAGTAGAACCTAGTTGATTTTTTAACTGGGTTCTACTGGAATTTCTACCAGGGATATATATATATATTTATATATATAATCCAGACCCGATACCTAGGCAAAGTCTGCTTACGTTTTCGAATCACTACCGTGTACTATCTTATGTCTAAATGTTTTAATTCGTGTGTAAGGTCTTGTTTGCAATAGTTTCCATCCAGAATGCTGCTGTTAATACTTATTTTGACCGCTGGTTTATTCGTCGAAGGACATGCTTTGACTGATATCAAAACTAACTTCCCATGGAACTAATGTTCAAGGTAAATATTATAAATTTTAATTTTTCTTTAAAACGAGAGACAGACTTGTTATGGAATTGTCTGGATAAATGTGTTTATAGCAAAAGCTATATAGATATTGTTCATAAAACTCATTGGTTGTATTCTGTAAACATATCATGACCCTTCTCATGACCCTTAACCTTTAACTTCTCCTTTAGTACACCTTGAGCTATTTCTGCTTTAGACGTCATGCCCCGTTGCTGTTTCATGTGTGTGCAACGTACTTCAACCATAGAAATTGATTACTTCAACGTACTTCGCATCGCAGCATCTACATGCAGTGTACCTCCCAACATAATGAGTCTTTACTATATATACGCGATCTGCTTGTGCTTGTCCTAAGCGTTGCTCTGTTCTATTTGTGTGCAAGGGCGACGATGCATTTCGTGTCTCTCCCATCACTAACTTTATGTTGGAATTATTAATAGAGGAACAAGAAGGAACGTCCCCCCCCCCTTCCACTCCCTCTCTCTCTTGGTAGCTTTAATGTTTAATTGTTAATAACCACAAGAACACTTTAAAGCGCCCAAATAATGGTCTAAGTTTTTTCAGTACACATTAACACGACTTTGACATAGCCTTCTCGCGGGGGCAGAAAGTTGCAATTGCCTCTGGTCGAACTGTGTCCAGTTTATATTTATTCATAAAAGAGCACAATTTCGATAAAAAGCCAAACTAAAAATTTCGACTCGTTATTTGAGGATAAACAGTTGAAATTTTGAGAATAGACATATCTAAAAATTTTGATATAAAACGTCATGTTTTGACATAAAGGGACTAAATTTCGTGTAAACTTAATAAATTCTACAAGAGATCGATATTTTGAAAAAAATGATGAAAATATTTATGCGCATGAAAAAGTCAACAATGTGATATGAAAGGTCGACGTTTCTAGGGAAATTTCCACATTTCTATACAAGAAGTCGAAATTTTAAGAGTGTCGTCGAAGTTTTTGTATAAAGAGTAGACATTTTGAACTACAATTACATCTATCATCATCATTGGTCTCTAGAGTAAACCAATTTACCTCACAATATTTTCCGTAGGTGGCGAGGTCGTACAGCGGCAAGGCTGGAAATGACACGTAGAGACCACGGTCCAGTGTATATTATATTTTTTTTCGGTTTTCACAGAGTAAGAAATTAATAAATAAAAAATATGACAATATGTTTATATTCTCAGCTCCAGATGAATGTGGTCCACATGGTGCTTGCGACTGCACACTTTACACGGACTTTAACGATATCTATTGTAAAGGTATCGATATCGATGAAGTACCAAGAAACATTCCAGCGAATGCTACGTTCTAGTGTATTCCAGTTTAAAATGCACTCAAATCCGCTGAAGACCCCTATCCGAGTTTCTACATAGTTTTCTGTTGATTTGTCGTCGATTTGAATTCTGTAAAGTCTTCTCCGTTGCTTTTTTTGGCGCCAGTTTGCTAAGGATCCTCGAGTCATGGTTGCATTGAGGAGTTTATTTTCACATGTTTCTAATTTGTTTTCATGTAAGTCGACACGCCTTCAGTGGGATCTTGCGCAAAAAAAAAAAAAATCACCAATTAAAACAAAATATTGTTGAAAGTATTTTTACCAAATCCATTTGTTTTTCAAATTTACCCACATATCACATAAAATTATGAGTGATTATCTGTGAACTATACAAGGCTAATCTCTGGCAGGCAGCCCCAGCAAATAACTGTTGGCCTAAACTTGAGAATGATAGCTTTAATAGTAGATTGAGTGGGTTTGGCCAGAGGGCACTTAAGTCACCAGATCCCATTTTGATGTTCCATTTTTGCTTGTATATTATTAAATGGAGAATACATTTATCTTTTCCACAAGGCCCATCAATTTACCATGGGTGCCAGGGTTGTAACCCCCCCCCCCCCTCACCTCTCAATCCTCTCCTGTTCTGTCCTTGTAATCTTGTCAGGTCAGCTTGTACTAGAGGTCACAGGGTTAAATCCTGGTTTAGTCAAAACAAATTGCAAATTGATGGTCGGTCTTTTTGGTTATGCTTTGCCACATATTTAACAGAAACTTTCCATAAATAGAGATAAAGATTTTTTTGCAAACTTCATAACCCATGTGTTGTTGAATTTCAGCACCAGATATTTTATTATTTCCTTTAGAACCGCACTTACTCATATGAGAAACTAACTGTTTATACTTACTTGTATTCAAAATAGTGTTCCTTTGCTTCTGAGTCCCATTTAAGTTTATGTTTTTTTCAGTAATTCTAAATATCTGAAAACAAACAAAGGGATTTGTAAAACACTTTGAGGCAATACTTCTTCAGTAACATTTGTTAGAGTTGGTTTATACAAAGCCATCTCAACATTTTCCAATTCTGTTGTGACACAACTTCAATTGAGCAAATTGAAATGACTCCAAACTTTTGCTTCACACTAAACAATGTTATAATAATAACTGGATGTCTGTAGAATGACTAACCTCACCCTGGAAACGTAAAGCTTGCCTGCATAACAACATTATGAATGCTTTTCTCTGCTTATGAATGTTCTTTCATCGATGAAGCTTGTGAAACAACTTTCTTGTGAATTAACATTTGAAATGATCATCTTGTTTCTGTCTTTCCTTCTTCTCTTTCTATGATAAACAATGTTAGTGAAGCTGTTCACGCTGAGGGCGTTGTGGTCAAGTGGTAAAGGCAGTGGACTTGTGATCTAAGGATTACAGATACGAGCCCTGGCCAGATCATTGCGTTGTGTCCTTGGGCAAGGCGCTTTATCTCCATTGCTTCTCTTCACCCAGGTGTATAAATGGGGACTTGCGAGGTAATTTGTAAATATAGTTGCGTGCGACGGTTTGTGGCTGCACCCTATGGGAAGTCCCCCGGGGGACACGTGGTTGTGATGCACTGTGGTACCCCAGAAGAGATTGATTGAATTGTGCACACTTTGGTGTGTAGATGTGTCAAGTTACCAATGACCAGGGTTGTAAAGTCGTGTGAGAGGGCCTTGGCTTTTAACAAGACTGTAAACCTAAATAAATAAATAAACCTCCTTTCGGCAAACCCTGGATACGAGTGAGAAAATAAAGTTTAGATGGAACTGGAGTGGATTTGAATTGAGCAAAGTTTAGAACTGAAGTACAACCTTAGTATTAAGCTATTAACAGCATGACATTTATCCATTAACATAGTCATGGTAATTTATTCATAACTTAATTGCAAGTGACAATTCAAGAGAGCACTTACTTTGGTCCTATAACAGCTTCTCCTGAATGACTGCTAAAGTCATATCCATAAAAGTTTAATCCAAGTAAAATTTTACTCCTCCTTGGGCCCGCTTCAGGGGCATTGGTTTCAACGCATTGTTTGACCCAGTAAATTGGAGAGTTAGGTCCAGGTCTGAGTTAAGGCAAGCAATAAATGAATGAAATTAAATATACAATGATTTCAAATCTTCTCATTGACAACATTTTCTATCTTGTCCAAACTTCAAAATTGTTTGCACTTATGACTACACTTCACTTGCTCATAAATACACACAAACTTAACATCCTGTGGACACATATTATTAAAGTGTGTCTGAAGTACAAAGGCAAATTTTATCAAACAGTAGTCTAATTGTCTCAGGTGACCAAATTTCTGTTCGGACAAACAAAATCAGCTTTGGTTGTCGTCCAGTGGACCACTTGTTATTACCATCAATATCAGATTGTATTGTTACTGTCATACTCTCAGACAGGTAAAAAATGATATAATTGGTATTGCCCTCTGTCACTTTGGAGATATGGAAATAAAACAAAAAATAGTCGTAGGCCTATGATCCACCCGAAGAGGAGTTTTAGAGGCCAAAGGCTGGTATTTTATTTACCAAACCTACACATCTCTCCTACAGTGTACATGTTAATCATTCTTGGTTATTTTGCAACATTTTGTTCCTGTTCGGGAAACAAAAAGGGAAGGAAAAGCCTCCAAAAATGGCCTGAGTACAGTATGTACAGTAGTCCATGGGACACACAGTACATAACATGTCTCAAGGTAGCTACTGTATGCTGAAGGCAAAGCTGAAAAGGTACTGGAGTTTTCCTGGGCCAAAGGGCTGCTGTGATATCTCATAGGCAAAATCTTTCCACTATAACTGGAATATACATATCATGGACATCTCTAACATAGAGATCGGAAGGAGAGTGAATTTGGAAACTGCTAAGAGAATGGAATTGGAGTGAAAGAGAGCAAACAGATTCCAAAATGTTTTATTACTTACAGAAAACTAGCTAAGTACCACAAATATATAATTATATACATTTGCCATCTTCTGGATAGTGAATTAAAACATGATTGAGGCATATATATGTATGTATGCGTGCATGTATGTATGTATGTACCTTTGGCTACTGGAGTAGTCATCAGACTAAATCCGTCCACCACGGCTGAGAGCATCTCAAAGTCATTAGCAGTGAAAACACCTGTAGCACTTGACCTTTAAAAGCAAACAGAGAAAGCCTCGGTCCCACTTTAACCCATCTTTACATTAGGAATAAACTGATATATTAATAGACATCATTTTACCATCTCATCCAATAGATGCCAGTTGCCTAAACAATTGGGTGGGGGAAGGGGGAGAGGAGGGGGCATTATGGTTAAATGGGTAAGGCAATGGGCAATTGGATTAAAGTACAGGTATGGAGTCCTGGCCAAATCATTACATTGTGTGCTTGCGCAAGGCATTATTACGCTGTGTGCTTGCGCAAGGCATCATTACGTTGTGTGCTTGCGCAAGGCACCATTACGTTGTGTGCTTGCGCAAGGCATCAATACGTTGTGTTTGCACTAAGCATGTTATGTTGATTGCCTCTCTTCTACCTGGTGTATAAATAGGGACCTGCCAGGTAACTTGTAAATGTAGTTGCAAATATCCAAATTTTTAAGTCTTTTACGACATTTACAAGAAATCATGTTGTGAAGTTGATAGATATCAATGTTTGCAATGAGTCATGACTTGAGTAAAACTAACTTTCAACAGTCACATGACTCACAGATGTGTGTCAGGAAACCCACCGGTAATGACTCGACACGAAAGTAAAAATATGTGACTAGTTACGACTCTGAGAGACACATACTTCGTGACCTTCATTGGCTACCTGTCAAACTGCGTATTGATTACAAGATACTCCTGTTAACCTTTAAATGTATTCATGGTATTGCGCCACACTACTTGGGTGAACTTGTTCAAAGTTATACCCCAACTCGCCATCTGCGCTCTAGCACCCAATCATTGCTCTCTATGCACCCTGTGTCCATTAAATCTTATGGCGAGCGATCTTTCCAGTATTCCTCAACCCTCCTTTGGAATAAAATCCCACTCAACATCAAGAATGTTGTGTCTGTGGAGATGTTCAAAATTGTTATGTTTACTCTTATTGTATAATGTGTACATATCTTTCACTTTCTTTTGTACAGCCCGGCGAGACTTTATTGTAAGTTGTGCTATATAAGAACTGTTTATTATTATTATTATTAGAGCATTACAGAATAATCACTATGTGAATGTGTGTGCAAACATACCCAGGCTGGAGGGGAGGCGGTATTACTACGTAAAATGTCAAGGTCTCCTTGTGGAATTCTTCTGACATATCAATCAAAAGGTGAATGAGATCACTGTTAAAAGAGAATCAAAATTAAAGTGGGATATATTGAATCAACTCTTGATTGAAAACAAGTTAAAATGTTCACTGAATTCAAACTAAAACCTAACGAAGAAATTAACCAAATTAAGTTCTTAACATGATTGCTAGTGTACTTTAAGCTCCGTGACATGCATGTAGGAAGATAAGGATTTGACTTTCAATTTAAGTATCACATTTTTTTATCTCACTCAAATATGTTAAAGATAGTTAGTTGACAAATCCTATTACGATCTGCCATCTGTCATGAATACCTACAGAGATTTAACCAACCTGTAAATGCTCAAGTAATGGGCACACATTCTTTGATAGTCTTAATCAATAGTAATCATCTTTACAAGCTACTTTAATCAAAATTAATTCAGACTTTGCTGTCTGTAGATGCTTCATGCATTGATAACTCACGACAGTAATTTCCTAAATGTTGATAAACTTACAGTTTTCTTTGGCCTCCCAGATGGTTCCATATCTCCACCACAACACCATCAAAATTATTTTTCTGGCATAAATTACAACAAGGGAAACATCAGTGAAAACAGCTTTCTATTAAAAGAATGTTTCAGTCTTCGGACCACTTTAACCAATACTAAACTCAATACATCGACAGAACACCCTCACCTGATGTAATAGTAGCAAGTAAATAGATATTTTGTTATATATTTATTTATTTGAAAATAATCCAAACACAGATTTGTACTGGTATCAACTGACAGAGATGAAGTATGAAACCACAGATTTGTTGTAAATGGAATAGCCCCATCGTTTTGATGAATATTGATCAGTTGAAATGATGAAGTTCCATACATCTCTTGTCACACCAACACATTGTGATGTCACAGATTTACTGTGTCTGGGCTATAGAAAAGATTACCAGGGCCTCTTCCTGAATCCTGTCCAATAGCCAAAGAATCAATGTGACCATATAATCCCATCTATGATGTGCACATACAGACTGTATGGGGCAACTCGAAGGTGGCAACCAGGACTTGTTGTACACATTTGTTTTATAAATTTTAATTAATAGACATTAAAGTATGAAGATCACAAGAAAAAAGACAAACATGACACACCCAATGTTTTACTAAGCATGTTCACCAGACTTCAAATGAATACCATACAAGGTAGGATGATTTTCTGAAATATGCAATTGAAATATCTACATATAGAATTTCCTATAAACTCACTTTGTAAAAGTTCACTGCTGCAATTGACAATGCTTGAATTTCTTTCTCTGATTCAAAGACTTCAACATAATCTCTACCAGTCCATCCATCAAATAATAACCTTGGAGCTGTTGCAAAACAAAAAGTGGCAAAATGGATAGGTTTATGAGACAGAAAGATTCATTATTTATATTATTTAATCATCAAGAAGCTACACAAAATCCAATTGTAAGGAGACCTGGCAATGGAAGTGGTTGGAGGGGGGGGGGGGGAGAGGAGGAGGAGTCGCGTAGGACAGTGCCTCCACTAAATAAAAAACATCTGGCTAACGATAAAGGTTGAATATCATTAAATTTCAGAAGCTTTCATTTGTTTTGACTGAATTACTTGTTAACACAGCACTACCAGACAATGCATCTCACATCATTTGAACAGACCAACTGGTTGTTAACACCATTCCTCTTGATCTACTTGAGTGAATAATCAACATTGTACATAAACCTTATTATGTATTACGCTGCCTAAAATTTGACTAAATTAGCAGAGGGCCTGCTTTGTCCCTGTTTTGACGACATTGTATTCATTGCATGGGAAATGTACTAAAGAAATCATCAGTCATTGGGTGTTCTTCTCATTGTTGTTTCTAAGCAATGGCAGATTAGCACAGTAGTATGATCTTAAGTAATATCAAGCATTCAAATACAGGGATGCCTATATAATTTACATGCTTCTATTACCTGACAGCTATTACTGCTTATCATAGTATGCAATTACCTGATGCTCTTACCTGTCAGAACATATGTCAACACTTACCTACTTCCACCTTCCCTTTTCCACTCTTCTTAACGTCCTTGAGCCAACCTGATCAAAGTTCACAAAACAAGGTTTGAAATAAAAAAAATTACGAGGTTTTGCACAATCTGTCTTATTATCACAGCAAAACATACAGTATGAAGAGGCCCCCTAGCATACATGTCATCCAAATAAACCACAACCTCGTTAGGAATTTAGGAAATATCCCTAGGAAATGTTCTTGTTTGTGACAGAAATATGGAATAAATAGATTTAATTGAAATGCACTTAGTAAAGGGATGTAACCTTACAATTAAGCCTAACTGTGATAATAAGGTGTACATGTATCCTGAGCTATACATGTTCATGTTTGGCTTAGCATAAATGTATCCTAAAAAATACATATTCATGTTTGGCTTAGAATGTATGCTAAATGGGGCCAGGATTTGATGTGTGAAAGTGGGGGGAGGGGCAAACCTGGGAGAGGGGTCTAAGGGGAGGGTTTGGATTTTGTAAAGTTCCTATATGTAATCTTGTGCAATATTTATAGGTTATTTCCCAGTACTAGTTGTGTATTTGAAATGTAATCATGCCATCTGCATGAAAGTGTTACCATATTCATTAAGCGAAATGAAAAGTACCACATGGAATTAAATAAGAATTGTCACATTTGGTCGATCTTCTCTAGCCTGTGTAATGACATTATGAATAAGATTAAAGTATCGTAGAGTTGTCAGTATTGTCAATCTAATTACTCACCGGTCTGGGGAAAATTAGGTTGGTGGGGGAGTTTTGGAGTTTTTTCTCTCTACCAAATGAAAGTTAATGAGTAGTATGTGCATTGGATTCTAGCCTTGTTTTTTGTTGCTCCAATAATTTTCATACTATTATTACATTATTAGTCACATGTATGTTACATGCAAACAGATTTTATAAACTTAACTTAATGAGCTTATCTTTGGTATGGTTATGTAGATAGTAAAGATTTATCAATACACATTCTGGCCCGAAGAAGACAGTGCGAGGCAACAGGCCACAATTTCTTTCTTTTATTTGTTGGGGGAGGGGTTGGTGGTGGTGGGGATATATCCACCAAACTAACCTACAGTATTTCTGGATTTTAGTTTGGCGTGAAAATGTGGTTGGGGAATGTACTATTCATTAATACATATACTTGACATTTGGGTGAATCTGTCTGCCCAATACAGGAAGCCTCATGTTACTTTGCAAAGGAAATTTACCCCAAAATTTGTTGAGCTGTAGACCATAGCCTTCTTTGCCTGGCCCATTTTAGAAAGAAACCAAGGCTCTTGTTATGTAAATGTGACTCTTGTTATACAAATGTCAGTAATTCTTGCAGCAAGCCACTTCAAATGAACCATAGCTCTGATACAAACATGAAACTAACCGTTATCGATATCATGACGGCAAATACCCTTGGAGCTTTCCTAATTATTTGTAGCCAGACAGGAGATATAGCGCTGAACTTTCCTCCAAATATTTTGGCAACGTCATAACCGTGTCCATTCCACTGAAAGTGCATGAACATATATATGTAGACATTATAGACAATGTGAAATTAGGGCAAACTAGTAACATGCAGGTCAATTAATACCTTAGTTATGTTGTTAGGATAAATTGTCACGTTGTCCATAACATGCATGAGAATATTAATTATGTCAAGTAAGCTAGCTCATCAATTTCCTTTTCTCTTACCTCACGTTCTTGCAATATAGGAGTAAAGCTTCTTCGAACAATTGAAACATGCAATCCCCAAAAATATGTTATTAAACCAAATTATCAAAAATTGTCGGCTCACTGGTTGCAGTCGATGCAGTTGTACCACTGGTGCACTGCAGTTGTGAGCTATAAATAGTTCTTATTTTTCCCAGTAAGTGTCATTGTTATCATTGATAAACTAATTTAAAGAAAATGATTCTTCTGGCTTTCCAGCCAATACTTCATACACTTTTAATACTACAGAATCTTGAACTAGTCAGTCTGTTGTCTATTTTATTCGTTTGTAAGTTACGTACCGGAGTAACGTATCCCAAGACATTCCCGGGGAACAGTTTCTTCTCCAAGTTTATAGAACAGTAGTTTGCGTGTTCACCAATCACCTCCTTAGCTTTTGGAGTCTCGGTCACCAGGCCTCGCTCAATGACACTCTTTTTGGATAGCTTCACTTCCTGTAGGATGAATAAGAAGAAGAAGTTGAGGTATAACATCGTTCGTGGAATTCTACAGTATGCAATTTACATGAGAGGTATGTTACTGCACACTTATTAACATCCATATAGATTAAACATTTGTACAATTATGAATGCAGCTCTATTGGTTACAATCTTCTTTGTACTGTCAAACCCACAGGCATAGGTTTGTTTCCCCACATCATTATAAAAGAATGCGAATGTATTTGAAACATTTCAGCAAGTCCACAAAATACCTGATCGGACAACCAGAATGCATTTCAAATCGGATATAATTTGATGGATGGATCATGTAAAAGTTAGACCTATTATGTGGGCAATATGTATGGTCTTCTCCAGTGGAAGGGCAAATAACTTCTTGTTTCATTGCAGTACAAATTTGTTATTGAAGAATAAACTTGACAAAGGTCCTCGGTCAGAAGCGAAATGACAAATGGTAAACTAACATACTGTACATTATGTACCAGAGCCTCTCAAAAACACCCTGCTTTGATAGAAAGGAGCAGTGTGTGTTAAATATCTCATCATCTCCATGAAAAAAGCAAAGCTTTTTATGGTAAATGTATGGAGCACTGTAAAATCTCAAGTAAATTTGTTTCATTTCCTCCGATTTCATGCCCACTATTCATGATCGAAACCCAGATTACTGTACCTGTACAGTAGTTTAAACTCAACCACCTGAAAATTAATGGTACACAACTACAGTGCATGGCTAGATATATGAACTGTCCATGCTGGCAATCTTGAGACATAGATTTTGAAACATAACAACAATTTACTTCTACCTACTGTAGAGCAATACGCCTCTTGTAATCAATATCGGCAATATGCTTTCAACCAACGGAATTGTGATTCGAGACATTTCTATATTTCTAGAGGTTTGCATATTCTATCTCTGCTGACCTTACTTTACCATTGCCTGCTCCCTCCCCATCCCCCATAATAGAGCTCCTCCCCATCTCACCCCCCCCCCCTTCCAAAATAGGGGCTTATAGTATTCAATGGTGTGAGCATCTACATAATCACGTCTTTTAAAGCATTATTTATTCCGCAAAAAAGACGTTTTTACCTCCATCATTATGATGGGCCTCTGGAAATCAATTATACAGTAGCACATCTACAGGTCCACATATGTGAATTGTACCATTTAATGACATTTGCAGGGATATCACGTGATGTTCCTACAAGTATGTCTGTTGACCTCAAATGACCTTTCACCAACACAACCATTGTGGGGCATTTTGATTTATAGTCTGATACACATATGCAACTTTTCCCAATGAAATTTTCCATAATGGAAAGTGCTGAGGATTGGGTGGTGGAGGGAGGTTGGCATTAAATCCAGTCATCTAAGTTTGGACTGGATTCTAAAATTAGCTAAGTAATTCCAAGAACCAGTAGAAAGAAAGGGGAAAAGCACTCATGAATATGAGCAAGGTAATAGAACTGTTCTGAAGAATCATAGACGTACTGTAGCCTACTTGCATTTGTCTATCTGTACCTTTTCATTGTCTTTTTGGGCTTTCTTATCTTTTGACTTCGGTGGCGATCCAGCATCAACCATGGAAACAAAGATTAGAAATAAAACTAAAGCCAATTTAACACTGCCTCCTGCTTTCATGGTTGATAACGCTCTAAACGTGAAGAAAAGAACATTAGAGTCAGATACGTAACTAGTTTTAAGAGTTATATTTATCCAAAAGATTTCCTGTCCAATATATTATATGTAGATGTCTGCTTGATTTAACATAGCCATTAGCCCGAGCCAAATTTTTCCTCCATTAAGATAATGCTTTTGTAACTAATGGAGCAAATTTAACCACAAGACTGTAACTTTATATCCCACTCAATCTTGGTTGAGTGGTATCCATTGCATACACATGTATCGGTCTTGGAACTACTACATCATTGTTTATCATATTGACTATGGATAACCACATGTGTGAATGGCTGTGCAAAGATAAATCAACAATGAGTGGAATGCAACACCTTTAGCAAAGTGAGCCAGTTAATTCCGCTATTTCAGGGAGACTAACCTGTACTGTAAGTGTAACTGCAGAATTGGGCAATCTTACGGGTTACTGGACCAGGTTTCTATTTGGGAGACTTTCACATTATGTCATAATGTTAAGCCTGCTGTAACATAGCAATGTGAAACAACCATGTAGTAAT
This sequence comes from Apostichopus japonicus, assembly GCF_037975245.1. Classification (NCBI taxonomy): domain Eukaryota; kingdom Metazoa; phylum Echinodermata; class Holothuroidea; order Aspidochirotida; family Stichopodidae; genus Apostichopus; species Apostichopus japonicus. Next base: position 3,855,721 of record NC_092564.1, on the reverse strand, counting down.
ATTATGCATACCCTTCTGTCACAAGTTTAATCAATAAATAAATCATAATAATATGCACACAGTAGCCACAACAACCAACCAACGGGAATTGTCGTGGAACTAGTACTGGTACACAACTAGAAAGGCACCAATGTTAAGCAAGTACCCTGGATCTGATATCAAATTTCAAAATACCAATATTGGCCATTCACTACGATGACCAAAAACACAAAATGAATATAAGGTGCTCGGCTTCGTTATCAAGCAACAAACTTGGCTCGACCAAAAGTCAATGGAAATACGTCTAGACCTACCAGTGCAGTCAGCATTAAAGTAGCCAGAAGTCCAACGCCAGTCGCTAAGCCTCAAACCTAGGTCTAACTTCCGGTTGGATATGTTTACAAAGTTTATTGCAACACAATCTTAGTCGAGTCTTAGCCTAACGTTGGACAGTACAGTAGTCTGTAGCGTTTGGGTTTTACTCTCTTCCGGAAACTGAAAACATAAAACTCGTTGTTTTTCTCTCGGTGACTTGTTTTTCTCTCGGTGACTAATATCAAGTTGAATCCTAATTCAGAAGCAAATTCGGAAGGCCAAACAAATTTCGGTACAGTTTTAAGGTTGTGTTTACCACTATTAGTATTACCAGATGGCATACACTATGATTCGTTACCCTGTTGTTGGCAGGAGTAAGCCTTACGTTAGGCCACAGTGGGTCTAGAGGCTACGGTTACTGCATGTTGATCCCCATTGTAGTTATCACCTGTCTTGTCGGGCTCTTGGGGAGGTTAAAAATAACCTTATAAAATGCCCACCCAATTTCCTCCTAATATCACTGCATAAGTTATGTTTATTACATGCAATTTATTTGCTTCCTACCTTCATATGAAAGCAGCGGTAAAGATTGGGATACAGTTGTAGAATACTCTGCCTTTTTAAAGTTCTCTATTTCGGATGTAGTCACAGTCAAGTTATTTATTCTCTCCACTGCAATTTCGTTTCCAGTCTAAAAAATCATTCTTCTTGAAAGTTGAAGAATAATGATTTTCCTGTCACGACTCCAACTGCAGCAAGAAAATAATAGCTGTGGCTGCTGTACTTACCTTATCCTTGGGTGAATAATCATGACATGCTTGTTTATTCACTTCATCAAATGCAATGTTGGACTAATAACTATATACTTTAAGTTTTTCATGTGGTATGGGAGGGAGGTTGACAAGAGGAGAGGTGTGCACACCCCACCCCTTAGATCTTTATCTTGCAACTGTGGGCCTTGTATTACATCAAGCATATTAAGCCGATAATAAATAAACACCCATTATTTACCAGACAGTCAGGACCGTTGGGTAAATAGGCACCAATCCTTCGCGTATTAAACTGACAAGTTCTTGTAAATAAGCACCCTTATGTAACCGACGATCGGGTACATAAGCACCAATGAATTGCAAATATTCAGTTGATGATTAGGTAATAAGTAAGAGTGCCATAGTTATTGTTCCAATCTAAATGTGCATTGCATTCAAACATACATGAAACTTGAATTTGTCCATCGTTGGTTTAATAGTGAATCCCAAGGATTAGGAAGCCAATCATAGATCATTTGTAACCCATGTATAATGATCGTGGATAAACATTGGCTTATACCAATTCTTCTCTCTTTGATGAATGTTTCGAGACACAGAAGTCATGCATTCAATTGTCACACCCTTTCCTGCTGCTGACACCGGCACTTTAACTTACTCTGATGTCCCCATCTGAAGGACAAGAGTTCACCTCAGCAGTAAAGTATGATCAATGAAGTTATATCCAAATCATTGAAACAGAACCAAACCCGAGTCCCCAATATGCAACCAGACATACAAAATCAATGGAAGACTCCACTTAACAACATTGCAATGCAGCATTTTGATTAAGGGGTGGTGGGGGGGGGGATGGGTTGACCTATATGTTGTATAGGCTGATATGACCTGCATGACATCCTTTGGTCATTCGTGGGATATCCTTAGCATGGAATTTTTAAAATAATACTAAGAGTCAACAACACTGTTTTGTCATTAAATATTACAGTCAGTCTTTGTCCATGCACAGACATACTGTTTTTGATGACTAAGTTTCTTTCTTTTTCCTTTAGGAAAATTCACCGTTGAGAATTTAACGAGGCCCTACAACATTACAGATGAAGTCTCAGCTATCCTTCTCAAATGTATCGTCTGTCTGAAGCAACATCCGACAATACTCTCAATGTCGACTATGGAAAACACTGATGCTGAGACAAGTAATATCCAAAACCTTTCATCCAGATGGGCATTCACTGGTAGCTCAGGGCCTCATATTGTTCTGCTCTCAATATGCTGTTCTCCTCTGGTATTTACATGTGCAGTTTTTTTATAATGTTTACCTTGGAGTACTTACTTGGTACAACATCTTCCTTCACTTTTACGATGAGAAAACTTTCCTCCATCGTGTGACTCTCTGCCCTCTATTGATATTCATTTTCCCACCTGCTTTACTTCTGGCAGTGCTTGTGATATCTGTTTATACAGCCGTGAAACATATATCGTGGGATATCTACCGCTGGAAGTATGATGTCTGTGACTTGGAAAGAGGTGCGTATGCCAAACTTTGTCTGAAGATCGGTCTACAACAATGCTGCCCGTATGAGACTGTCATCATGCAAACTGATGAATTTGATAACGTTGAAACTACCAAAGAAAACACAAGTCTTCAACCTTCCCCTCAGCATTTTTAAAGTAAAGAAGCAAGATAGTGGGTTGTATTCAAAGTACTACAAGGCTTCCATTTAATGACGTGTTGATTATACAAGACAATGGGCAGTCTTACTTTATGTAAAGTTCTGCTAAAACTATCCATTATTTACTGACAGGCTCTCAATGGTTTAAAATTGTAAATTTATGTTCCAACTATTATTCAGCAGGATGGCATAATGAATCAGATGGCAATTTTAAAACACAGCAACCTCACAACCATTGGAACAAATCAAAATTCCATTCATACATTCAAAAATTCTAAAATAAAAATCCAAGGGTTTGTTTCTTGTTAAACCCTGTGAAAATTACATCCCACGCTTGAGCAAGACAATTGGGGAATCAGGATATATTGCGTAGGGATTTCAACCATAATATCTTTCTTCAACCATTAAATAAGTTGATAAATTTGACTGGAATCAATTGTAAAGACACGGTTTGACATAGCTGGCCAACAATTTAATAAAACATTCTTAAAAGTAATTTCTTAAACCTCTGAACACCTCTAGATTACTCCCTGACATATAGGAAATATTAACTTTAATAGACAACAAAAAGGCTTATGAGGGAGAGAGAAATGCTTTGAAGGTGGGGTGGTAAACTCTTTTTTGAAGTTTGAACATGTTACACTTTCAAGCATACTCTGGGGTAATATTTATGGCCTATAAAGAGTAACAGCTTTTCCTCTTGGTAAAAATTATTGGAAGATGCTTTGTAAACCTTATGTAACTACTACTGTATCATCACTTGTGTTTGTACCAAAGCAGGCTTTCAGTTTAAACTACATGTAGTATCCATTGTAATGCTACAATATAGATTTAGTGCTATTGAATACTGTTAGGAACTATTGAAGTTTCATATAAATACCAAAGAAGTGATCAAAATTCTCAATATTTCCAGTAATTGTTATATGATTTTTACTACTCCATAAGATACATTATTACACCATCCAGGCAAACTTTTCTGAGATAATGTAAAGTAGCGGAGAGTAAATCAACTTTCTATACCCACAAGAATATCTAGATGAAACTGGTCCTATGAAGTGATAACCAGGGAAGGAGTGGCCCACCACTTGAGAAATTTTGAGAAAATGGAAAAGGGTGCTATCCGCTAAGATGCAAAATGGTGCTATATTTGAAGGAAAAAAAAGTAGAATTTTTTACTGTTGAGGTTGTACTGCATATATATGTTATACATTTACGTACTGTACTCTAGGAATTTTGGTAACGTTACTTCTGCCAAGTGTGTGTGTGGGGGGGGGGGGGTAGGGGTGGGGGTGGGGTTGTTTGCCTTGATTTTATTATGGGGACTTAATTCCCTGCCCCAGATACTGTATATACATGGTTCTGTCCCTGCTTGTGTGATAGATGCCTCAAGTTTCTATCGGTATGCACAAGCAATGGTTTGTGCAATAAGTCATCTCACCCATCAAGGGCATTCTGTAATTTAATTACTATAATTATTATTAATATTTTTTGTGACACACTAATAGTCTGCTGTAAAGAGTAAGGGGCTTTCAGTTTTCAGTATGGTTTGCTATGATCATCTCAGTGTTGAAGTGTTTCGATCACAGCACATAAACGTAAATCGAAATTTGTCATAAGATATGTGTGGGTGAAACGTCTGATTTTTGTCAGAAGACTTTGAGCCATATAAAGCCATTGAGAATGTAGTAGTATACTTACTAGTTTAATCCAGAGGCACTTGTATATTTTCAAGTTGGGTTTGGGGATTTATTGTTGTGCCTTATAATCTTAATTAAGAAGAATGATTTCCTTCCATTAGAGAAGAGGCAGGCTATGAAGCTGTTTTAGCCTTTTATATTACATAAAATTAAGAGTAAGTACTAAAGAAGTAGTAAACTTGAATATTCAATTATTTGGTATAAGGAGGCAGTTTCATTAGTTAGATTCTGTATGCTGCATTGAAATATGTAAATGTCACTGATTATACAGTTTTCCTTATGAGTGATTACAGTTGACTTTAATTAAAAACCAGGCCATTATACAAAACATGTACGTTAAAATTAATTTATGTATAAATTAGTGTTCAAGAACTCAATATTCATAATGACATGTCATTCAATCAGAAGGGTTGTGTATTCCAGTTTCCACATAGACTGTAAAATGCTATGAAACATGTATTTTGCACTTTGCATATATTTATAACTTAACAGAAGATATTGTAATGCCATATGCTGGTGCTCTTTGTCATTTTCATGCACCTTTTTAAAGATATTTTGAAGTTTTCGTCTGAAATAGATCTTAATTTTTTGTTTCACATGTAGAGCCTGATGTGTTTATTTATATCTTTTTTCTTCCAGTGATGTGCCTTTGAAACTAGTTGATGGTAGATGTTAGCCATAATTTGCCACTTGCTGTTCATGTTTGCCAACAAATAGAAAGATTAATTGTAAATTTGCAGATTTGAATTTCATTGTTACATGATATAATTAATTGCATGATAAAAGTACTGATATTTTATTGTAGGTTTGTGGAATTATATCATATATACATTCATGTTTAATGCTATTGCCTATATTTAACCTTTGTGAGGTGGCATCTCGGTCACTTCATATTATTGATGAATTGTTTATGTGTCATGAAAAAATCTAAATTTATGCTGTCTTGGTTTAAGGTTGTAGTAAGTTACTTACATTATACTTACGTATATTTTACCTAGTTGAATAGTTCCGACTGCTGACAGAAGTGTTTCAGGGTTCGATGTGTGGTTAAAGAAACTGCAAATAAAACTCAACAAATGACAACAGGGGTTCGATGTACAATGTAAACTCATATTTTTCAAGTTACCACCACAGTCTACTACCTCAAATATCACAAATCACAACCGTAGAATATAAGAAATCATACCAACATATATAATAACATACAGACGTTCTTACTGGTGAGAGTATCGTGAAAAAATTACATCAAGCAATCTATATTACATATAACTTTGCAATTTTTACAAGCATAAGCATAAACATAAGCATAACACGACATAACATTACAACGCATAGCATAAATATAACAGCAGAACAAAACGCCTAACACAATAAAGCATAACACAAAACACCAATAGAATAGAACATGGCATTTCATACCATAAGAAGGGAAGCTCGCACTGGCGAGAGTATCATAAACAGAAACAAATATCAGTCTATGTGATATATAACATGGATACTTTTACGTGTAAAATAAGATGTATAGGCTAGCACAAAGTAACACATAGAGATAGTGTGATAGCAGCACAGTGGTCAGCACCACAAATCATAATACAACACAATGACAGCACGAGATAAAGTATCATGACAGAAACACACTGCAGCGGTTTGTTACTCGTCATATCACATTTTCATATTTTACAAGCATGAGATAACGTAGCACAAACAAAAATCTGGAAAAGTGACATGTTAAGTTTACTTTTGTATCATCATGTCGATAGGCTACATCACATGTCGTCTAAAATATTACAGCCTTTGAAACTTTCGGTATATACACCGTTTTAATAAAAACGCCATTAGTTTTCGTGTAGAGCACATTAACTTTGAGTTTCCAATTCCTGCTTCCACTATACTTTAATTTCACCTTGACTGTTTTTGTACGATCGGTTGTAGATGAAACTGCATATGCTGAGCGCAATATTGTAGATACCCGCTAGGGTGGTTTACTTGATTTCTGATGTGTTTTTATTTTGTCTTATTCTGAGTGATGTTCATTTGTTTTGTATGTGGTCATTATCTCTTCCATTCTTTTCAAACTATATATATATACAAGTAGTCTTTCCTTTTTGTTGTTTGCCTTTGTTTCTATATGGGATCAAGAAAAAAAAACACTCATAATGTTGTCATCGAATACATTTGAAACCCTATTTCATATCCTATTACTGTGCTGTTTATTTCCCACTTAGTTGACATCCAGATGAGTACCGTAGGATCAGATATATTTATTGAACACCTAATGATGTCGCTACAGGGACGGACAAACTATACATCGAAGAGACCTTGTTTTCCAGCTCTTCCCTCTCCCTCCAGGCTCTAAATTTTTTGAATGCATTCATTTCACAACTTGCCTATAATATACGCCAGGTGCCTCCTCACTTGCTCTAGTAAATGTTTATGTACCCCTTTATATTTCAAGTGAAACACACTCTCCTCCCCATCCATTTAGGCACGGTTATAGATACTGTCCCGTGATGGTAACAGCACATTTTGCATCAGTAGCTGTTGCGGTTATGTTATGGATGTCCTCGTGCCAAAACTGTTAGCAGATTACGTCGCTCTGTTCATACCAAAACAATTTCTATAGTCAAGGATGGTCCAATTACATAGTTTATCTTGAAGAGAACATCCCCCCTCCTGCCATGTAGAAGCAGGGGGCTTAAAATATTCTCTTACTGCATATATAAACAAGCAATGAACTGCAAAGGATATCCCATGTAATCCTCTCTGGCGTAGTGAGGAAGCAGTTGATGGCATGAGGGAGATCCTATCGATTGCCATGTTGAGGCCCAGAGGAGAAGGAGGGGGGGGGGGGATGGATACCCTATTGCAGACTAATGTGCCGCCATTTTGTGTCAGCACCATGTCACAACGTACAGGACATATTTCCGGCCATATCTTATTTCCCTGCTTTTGTCAAATAATATTTTCTTTTAGAGAACACGTGGATTTTCAATATAATTTCTCTGCCTTTGTCAAATAATAATAATAATCAGTATATATATATATATATATATTATATATATATATATATATATATATATATATATATACACACACACCGACAGGATACACCGACAGAGAAACAATATACAACAACAACCCTATAATCCCCGGTAATCCCGACGAGGAGCCAATATATACATGGAGCGTAACTTGAAGCTATCAGTTTTCTGATGATCGCTCAACGCGTGAAACTGCGAGTTACAACTACTAGTTCCAATAGTCTCAATATATATTTCGCTCTGTCCACCGGACATTGAGCACTCTGCGCCAAGATAGACGCCAACCAACCAACTTTCCCTACGCTCCTGACCAGTCAGTCGAGCACTCTCGCCTATCTGCAATTAGATGGAACAATGGAACAGCCGAACCAAGTTAGCTTCAACTACTCCATGAAGAACATCTCTATACCAACTGCCAACACGTACAAGAAGAAACTCATCGAAAAAGTCGAAAACGTCATCAAACGTATGAGATGGAAAGCTTCCTTCTTCCTAAAAACATGCAAAGACAACGAGGAGGAAGATGAGGATGATGACGAGCACCACCCAGTCCTCTCGGAGAATTTCGGATCCAAAAGCAAGAAGTGCCCACCGCAGATCGAAGAACTGAAGCCGTTCGAGGACGACTTGCTCCGAATGATCGAGACCGTGAAATTCAAAAAAGTCAACAACCATTTCCAAGACAAACTCAGAAAAGACGTCAGCAGGATTAAGCAATCTACCAAACTGCTCATCCCGGCCGACAAAACCAGAAACATATGAATAGAAATGGGTTAAGTGACGTCCAACCTATGGACTTCAACAATGTCAATTCCAATGAGTGCGAACAAGTCACACCAAGGTAATCAAGATATCAAAGTAGCTCCTTTTATGTATTTTTTTCTTTTCTGTTCAAAGTATCTCTTTCGAGATCCGGCTTTAGGAATCACAAATGATTTTCGAATTGGTTAGCATCATGTTTGATCTCTAGAGTAAGGCAAAATATGTCACCAAAAACAGAACTAGTAGTGTTCGATACAGGTGACAAACGCCTACAGTGGAACTACGACCTTCCTTACCGGTTTAGAACCTCTGGACATAGCCTACATTCAGCGTCCATGGCCTAGTTGGTTAGGGTGTCCGCGTACAAACCGGGAGGCCCTTGTTCGAGTCCCGGTGGAGGCTGGAAGTTTTGTCACTGTTCTTGATTTTCCAACTCATTACGATTTTCATTTATATATATATATATATATATATATATATATATATATATATATATATATATATATATATATATCTATATATATCTATATATATATATTTTTTTATTTTTTTTTTATTTTTTATTTATTTATTTTTTTTTTATATATTCCTATTGTAATCTTCTTATTGATATATCCTTAGAACCCGCCGACATTTGCAATGTTTTCTCAGCGGTCAAGATTCTATGTATTAAAATTTTCATGAATATGCAGCCATTCTTTATGGAAACATTATTTTACTCTGTGAAAAAGTTAAAAAGTTAGGTAATATTATAAAGAAAGGCAAAATCATGTTCAGGTATACATATTTCAGCTCATGAACTCATTTCAATCTTGTGGGCATCTTGTGGTTGAGTTACGAAAGACGTGCATTGTAGAAGACAGAATTGATCTCAGTCCCATGTGTTTGATGTGAAGAAGAAAGATGCAAATGACTTCACCTGCAAAAAAGAGAGCAGTGTGATAGATGTTAGGTGGCAGTTATGTTTTCCTTTTTCCGGTGAAAGGGATGATGAGAGCAGAAATCGTCCACACGTCTACAACGAACGGCAACTAAGTTTACCACTTACCACTAAACGAATGCAAATATTTTGGAAAGTGTAAATGAGTCCCTCTAGCAATTGCATAGGTCTTTGGAGAGCTTTCGAGCAAAACTTCCAGCTCTTCTTTAGTGCATGATTACCGAAAGTGACAAAGAGCAGCAGGATTTGAAATGTTTGTAGAGGAGAGTTTTGGCATGGCAGTGAAGTCAATGCGACTTGCTGATTTCTGCTGGATTAGCAGAAGATTTAGAAAATCGGATCATTTTTAATCCGTGTCGGAATATTTTAATTCGATTCTGTCGTAACTTTAAAGGAATTGTGACTTATGTGGGACGGCAACATAGTTGTTTAATTTTTCTTGGCATTATTCCTTTATATTCGTTAAGTTTTCAAGTTGCCTTCGTCATTTCACAGCAACTCTGGGAGTGAGTACCTGGTGCAATATTTTTAAACTGATTCGTCAACTGCAGGGTTTGATGTGTCAATGCTATTTAACTATTATGTTTTACGTTAGAATGCCTGAAGATCACACACGTAGCTTTTACTATCAAATAATTCATCGTTCAAGTTATTCTCACCTGTTATTATCACTATCACGAGGATATTCAGAAAGATCAGTATAGTAGAGACAGGACCTTCGTAGTTTTCTGGGATTTCATTGGCCGCAACGAGCACGTTGATGAAGATAACTGCTAATGACAGCATCTATAGGAATATTAAAAAGTAAACAATCAACCCTAACTGACTTATGCATGGCCCAAATATTATTCTTAAAAATCATAGGTATTACTCTCAAATAATATGCTAAAGAGTAAACAATTTGTTTTTAATTCGTGCTCAAACGTGATCAAGGATGTGACTCCAAGCTCGCTCAGATCGACTCCAGAACAAATTTCTTCATTGAAATAAAAATAGCAATCAATACTAGAAACAAATCTAATTGAAATCTCCTCAACGGTATTGGAATATTCAGGAAGGTACTACTAGAACCCTATGTAAGTACTTTTGCAAATAGAACTTAAGCAATCTGTAGCAGACTACACATTGGGTGCCATAATGATGACATAAACCTTACTATAATTCGTAATAAAATAGTTAAAGGGATGGATTTTGCAAATGTTAAATTTAAAATAGGCCAATTTATATTTTTCAGGATGAACCAGTGTTTGCAGTGGCTTCTGAATCAACTCTGTTCGCATTCAATATATGTATATATATATATATATATATATTTATATGTTAGGAATGTGATTTGAACAAAACAGAGGCCCCTATAAATTTTTAATAAGTTACCTTCACAGATAGTGGTACAGCCATTCAGAGGTTAGTGGGAAATGACCCGTCAGTGGCACATTGATATACCATATGACATTGTGTTGCTGTACTATTCATTTTGCTCTGAGTTTTGTTCCTTTCTACCCCTCAGGTATGTTCTTTTTACTTTATTGTACTTATTACTCTTATCTTTAATAGTTAAAGGATCTAACTGATGTATTCTTATTAGTATTCATGGTAACATTCAATAGAAATGTCAAGATATTGAAGTGCACCTTTTTATCAATGCTAGTAGTTTCATATGTTCTTAATATAGCCTTAAGCTGTATGTTACCTGTATGGTACATTGTTATTTGATATGGTGAAGCCACTGCAGCTACGCCCAGGAACGAGGTGGTTCCATGGTGTCAAATTACTTAGCAGGTATAACCTGTGCTGCATAGACTAGTTAGATGGGTTGTTCTATTGGAAGAGGGGTTGATTAAAGTAGCTACACAGCAAGCTGCATAAGGTAGACCCCCTACAGAGATCTGGGTGCACAGGATTGGTGGAACTGTTTAGGTTACCATGGCAATCCTATACCAGGTAGAGATATTGTTCTTATTAGCTGTATACTGCCTGTGCAGTGGTAGTGTGTGGGTACAACTATATTGAAACCTTTGTTTTAATAATAAGTCGTAAGCTAGCTCCCTAGTTCATGCAGGGAAATGTTGCTAGTCTAGGGGTGCACAGAGGATTAAGATGTTAGAATAAATATTAGCACTTCTGTGTGCAGCTGTGTGGGTCATGTCAGTTAGTTTGGTGAAAATGTTTGTTGGTCTATGCGTGAGTGTTATCTGTAGGTTGATTAGGTTTATCTGTTTATCAATAAATTCATGATGTTGCAATGAGGTTGATATCATATAACAGAGAGCTGTAAAGGACAATTATGTTCTAGATTAAAGGGTTGTAAATAAACATTGATATACCATATGACATTGTGTTGCTGTACTATTCATTTTGCTCTGAGTTTTGTTCCTTTCTACCCCTCAGGTGGCCTATATATTGGCTCATACCTAGGTCACCCGAATCCCCGGGGTAACAATTTGGAGGCACCACCCGGATAAAAACTCATGGCACACTGAGGAGCAGGACTAAGGTTGCTCACCCAGAAAGATGGCGACGGTTGACGAGCTTCTTTGCGAGATACAGACTAAGCTGCATCTGTGCACGGCAGACCAGCTGGAGAGTGTGGGTCTGGGAATCGCCCTTCCCGAGACTGACCGCATCAAGGCAAAGACGAAGGGTCGAACCGGTCTTCTGGGATTAATCAACCGTTACATGAGCAGTGAGGAGCTGGAGGAGTCGGATGACCAGGGCCTTGGAAAGTTGAAGGAGTTGAGAGAAGTCTTGCTAGGGGAGATACCAGAGAAAGTTGATGACAAGTCTAGCCAAAAGGTAGGTACACCTGAGTCCCCATCCGACCCGACAAGTACCAAAGTGTCACAACACCACAGGGAGTACATCCGCCGCGACTTTAAGATCTCCGGGCAGATTGCTGGAAGTCAGCAGAAGGATGGGCTGGGCTTCACCAGTCTTATCCACCAGATAGAAGCTGGGCTCCGGAAGGGATACCCAGAGGAAGAAGTGGTTGAGGCAGTTATTAGAGCTACCAACCCAGGCCTGAATCTCCGTGGATATCTGGAAAGCAAGACGGATATAACCTTACCGAAGCTTCGTCGGATCCTGCGGTCACATTACCAAGAAAAGGGAGCCACAGAGCTGTACCACGAGCTGAGCAGCCTCACACAAGCACCCAAAGAGACGCCGCAGGAATTCCTTGTAAGGGCCCTTAGTATTCGGCAGCGGGTTTTATTCGCCTCGAAAGAGAGTGAGACCAACCAGCGATACGAGGAGCCGCTAGTGCAGGCCATGTTTCTACATGCAGTCTCGACTGGCCTGACAAGTGAGTCGATTCGGGCCGACCTGAAGCCTTCCCTAGAGAATACATGCATCTCTGATGAGCTCCTCTTGGAGAAACTTAACAAGAGCGCCAGTAGTGAGACGGAGCGGTTGAAGAAACAGACGAAAACAAGATCTTACCAGGCAGCTCATGCTATTGAGGCAACCTCAAAAAAGGTAACAAAAAGGGAAACACAGCCTACCCCCCTTGAGGAATCCCTAAATGGTTTAAGGGTGGATATTGAGGGCCTGAAAGAGCTAAAACTACAGGTAGCCCAAATTCAGGAATCCTTAAGCAGAGACAGACCAGTTAGTTATAAAGGGAAAAGGGGCTGTCCTAAGTGTAGATCAGAAAATGTGGGTGATCGGTGTAACCACTGCTTCCGATGTGGAAGTGGTGAGCACTATGCTAGAGGGTGTCGACAAAGGCCACCGGGAAACGAGAGAGGGTCACTTCTAAGGGACGAGGGGGGACCCCAACAGTAGAAAAGTCATTTGGTGATAGACAAAAGAGTCCCAAGCAACCTCCCACTGCACCACCCCACCTGTCCCTTAAAAAGTTTAAGAAACTCATAGGATTGGTTGGTAAGAGGTGTATTGTGAGGGCCTCCCTCAATGGGTTACCAATGGATGTGTTGTGGGACACGGGTTCCCAGGTGTCAATAATCCAAAAGGATTGGATTCAGGAGAATATGCCAGGGGTCATAGTCAGACCCGTGGAAGAACTCCTGGATGGTCTTCACCTGGACCTTACCGCCACAAACGGGATAGAGGTACCATATGATGGGTGGGTTGCAGTAAGTCTTACAGTGGGCACAATAGGTGAAATAGAGGTACCCATGTTGGTCTACTCAGGGGATATGGATAACCCACTTGCGGGCTTCAACGTTATCGCCCACATACTGAATGGCACAGGGGGTTCAGGGTTTAGTGAAAATGATCTTCACTCTGCATTCCCTGGGAAAGGGAAAAGTACCCTAACAGCAATGGTTAAGGTTGTAAAAGAGAACGATAGTGTTCTCCTGGCCAGTGTCAGATCGCCCCCTCGTAATCAGATATTAAGAAGTGGCCAGACTCATTTCATTGAATGTAGAGTTTATGTGGGAGAGGTCAAGGGACCTATTGACTGTCTATTTGAGCCCAATCAAATGTCCTTGCCAGAAGGGTTGAATGTACAAGCAACCACTATGCGGATGACCAGGGGGCCAGTAGTCCATGTTAATGTACCAGTGCTTAATAACACTAACCATGATCTTCTTCTTTCAAAGCGGACTTCCCTCGGGACATTGGAACAAGTGACTTCAGTACTTCCCTTACCTCAAGTACTCTGCAAGACTAGTGTAGACCAAACTGCAACAGCAAACTCTACATATGTAAATTGTGATATAGAGACTGACAGAACTAAACCACCTGACGAAAGACAGGACCGTGACTGGTGCCCTCCAGTTGACCTATCTGACCTGACTCCTGACCAGAGACAACTTGCAACTAAAATGTTGATTGAAGAATCATCAGCATTCTCCAGGGATGATATGGATACTGGTGACTGCCCAGATTTGCAGATGAAAATCCAGCTGAAGGACAAAACACCTGTTCAGAAGGGATACATCAGCATTCCCCGACCACTGTACAAGGAAGTCAAAGAATACTTAGAGGATCTCATCAGACGTGGTTGGGTGAGTAAGTCTAAATCTAATTATTCCTCCCCGGTAGTGTGCGTGCGAAAGCGTGATGGCTCACTTCGTCTGTGCGTTGATTTTAAAGCACTCAACGAGAAAACAGTGGATGATCGACAACCAATCCCCAAAATCCAAGATCTGCTAGATGGCCTGAAAGGGAACACATGGTTCAGTACCCTAGATCAGGGTAAAGCGTACCATCAAGGGTATATGTCTCCAGAAAGTCAGCATCTCACCTCGTTTATTACTCCCTGGGGATTACATGAGTGGCAAAGAATCCCCTTTGGGCTGAAAAATGCCCCAGCAGAGTTTCAACGGTACATGGAAGGATGCTTGCACGATCTTAACAACGAGATATGTGTGGTCTACCTTGATGATATCCTTGTTTACGGTTCTACATTTAGCAACCATTTGGAACGCCTTCGGAGAGTTTTACAAAGATTACAAAAGCATGGCATTAAGCTGAAACCCAAGAAGTGTGAGTTGTTCAAGAGAAAGGTAAGGTACCTAGGGAGGTTGGTAACTGGCGAAGGGTACGGAATGGACCCTGCTGACAAAGAACCAGTTCTGTTATTGAAGAACAAGACACCAACAACCGTTGGAGAACTTCGAAAGATTTTGGGCTTCATTGGGTATTACAGGAACTATATCCAGAACTTCTCCATCATAGCGAAGCCGCTGTACGGGTTGCTAGGAACTCAACAGAAAAAGTTCAAGGCGAAGGGTAAACAGGAGTCGAGATCTGGTAAGGGGAATACTCGTGATTCTAAAGAAAAGATAGTGTGGACCCCCGAACACCATGCGATTTTGTGTGACCTTGTTGATCGCCTGACAGTTCACCCTGTTATGGCCTATCCAGATTTTTCTCAACCGTATGTTCTCCACACTGATGCTTCTGGTGACGGTCTTGGTGCAGTCTTGTACCAACATTTGGAGGGGAAATTGAGAGTCATAGCATATGCTTCACGCACGTTAACGCCCCCAGAACAGAATTATCACTCCAGTAAGTTGGAATTCCTTGCTCTCAAATGGGCGGTGACAGAACGTTTCCGTGACTACCTTCAGTATGCAAATCATTTTGTGGTATTCACTGACAACAATCCCCTGACATACGTGATGACTACTGCCCGTCTGAATGCCACAGGCCAGAGGTGGGTATCAGAGTTGGCTAGTTTTCGATTTGAAATTAGATACCGCCCGGGTAAGGAAAACGTAGATGCAGATGTGTTATCAAGGATGCCGATACCTGACAAGTTGGAAGACTATATCAACGAATTCACAGAGAAGATCCCGAGTACTGCAATAACAGCCACAGCTGAATACGTCCAAGGCACATGTTGCGGAGAAGTGGCATGCATCGATGTGACAACAGTGAACAGCAACAGTTGCGACATACTAGGAACATCACCCACATCTACAATCTCGCCTATCGACCCACTGGAGCTTAAAGAAGCCCAAGAGAATGACTTGGTTCTTGGTAGAGTTATGCAAATGAAGAAAACCGGAAAGAGACCATCTCCACAGTAGCGGAAAAATGAGACTAAGAACGTACAGGTTCTGCTAAACCAGTGGAACAAACTAGAGTTTGATGATAAGGGACTACTTTGTAGATGCACCGTCAACAGAAAACAGCTACTCCTCCCGACCAAGTATAAGGACACGGTTTTGAAGGGGCTCCACAACGACATGGGTCATATTGGTGTAGAAAGAACCCTTGACCTAATACGACAACGGTTCTATTGGGCATACATGGCAAAAGAGGTGGAAATGTACATCACCAAGCAGTGTCATTGTGTAGTTCAGAAGAAACCTACTCGAAATATTAGAGCACCTTTAATACCAATACACACGACAGAACCTTTCGAGATGGTATCAATAGACTACTTACACCTGGAAAAGTGTAAGGGTGGGTACGAATATATCCTCGTGGTAGTTGACCATTTCACTAGGTTCGTACAAGCTTACCCTACCAAGAACAAATCGGCACATGAGATTTGGCTTTCCGAAGAGACTTCACCATGACCAAGGGAGGGAGTTTGAAAACCAACTCTTCACAAAACTCCAGGAATACTGTGGTATTGAGCATTGCAGAACAACCCCATATCATCCCCAGGGGAATGGTCAGGTTGAGAGAATGAACCGGACTATACTCAACATGTTGCGAACGCTGTCAAACCAGCAGAAACTGTTCAAAGAATGATGCTACTGGATTCTCGCCATTTTTCCTCATGTTCGGGCGTTCACCACGACTCCCTGTTGATATTTTGTTTAATTTGGAAAGTGAGAACGAGGACATTGATCACAGAACATTTTCGGATAAATGGCGTTGTCAAATGCAGGAAGCGTATAGTATTGCCAATAGGCACACCGACAAGGCTTCAGCTGCTGCGAAGGAAAGGTATGACAGAAAGACTCACTACACCCAATTAAGCCCTGGTGACCGAGTTCTTGTGAAGAACCTTGTCCGACAAGCAGGCCCTGATAAGCTTCGATCTTACTGGGAAGACACCGTCTATAGGGTTGTAAAGCAGATCAATCCTGACATACCCGTGTTTGAAGTGATTACAGATAATGCTAAGAAACAAAAACGTGTTCTACATCGCAACTTGTTATTAGCATGCGATGCACTGCCTCTAGATGAGACACAGATGATCCATGGGAAGCCCCCACGCCAGCGAAAGAAAAGACGAACTGCAACCCAGGCAGGTGGTGATGTAGATGGGTCAGATGTGAGCGATGACGAGTGGCACACGTATATCAACCGACAGCGTTCATCTGCTCGGACCTCAGCTCCAGCGGAGCAATGTGTTAGTGATGGTGTTCCTGACCAGCTACAGAATGTACCGACTCAGACACCAGCGGCTGTGGATGTTTCGCAGAGTCCAGTAAATCAGACACCAGCAGCTGTAGATGTTTCGCAGAGTCCAGTAAATCAGACACCCCAAATTCCAGAGCAGCCGACACGTCCAGTTGAACCACCCGTGGAAATACCAGAGGAACAGGCACCACAGGAGCGAGTACCAGAGGAACAGGGACGCCCGTCACGAAATAGACGGCCACCAGATTTCCTGAATTACGGACAACCCGGAGCCCCAACTTGGGTTCAGTCTACCCAGTGTCCATATCCGTCCTATTTACCCCCACCTAACCTTGGACAACCTTACCCTCAGACACAAACTAGACCTTGGTTCCAGCCATGTCCTCCCATGTACGACTACCGACTACAAACGCCAGTGTTTTACCCACAGTTCCAACAACATACTCCTGACTGGACTTTGTACAGACCGACGAATGTTGAAAGAAGTGGATAATGGGTAGTAATAGTTGTGATTGACTAGACTATATAACAGGTCATGACAGATTATCATATTTTATTTGTTTTTTTGGTATCATCTTGATGATGGTTAGTAGCTAGAGAAGAGATATGAGTCTCAATTTATGCAAGTAGTGGTCAGTTGCATGTATAGTAAGTAACTATTGAGTAGGACCATAAGACCAAAAGGGGTTACCGTCGTGTGCTTTTAGATCAAGTGATCTGTCTAAATAACTCAGTTCTTGGGAGTGCGCATGACCTTGAACTTAAGTGATTTTCTGGTACTTTGTTATTGTTCCACTAAACTAACATTTGGGGTTCTGGCCTTAAAAGTACAATGTAAGAGCACATGTAGAGTTCTATTTCATATGTTAAGCAGGTTTAAATGTATTGTTTAAATGATAGTTGACGTATGACATTCATTATGTATGAAAAGCGAGTCAGGGACGACTTCTTTTGAGAGGGGGAGAGTGTTAGGAATGTGATTTGAACAAAACAGAGGCCCCTATAAATTTTTATTAAGTTACCTTCACAGATAGTGGTACAGCCATTCAGAGGTTAGGGGAAAATGACCCGTCAGTGGCACATTGATATACCATATGACATTGTGTTGCTGTACTATTCATTTTGCTCTGAGTTTTGTTCCTTTCTACCCCTCAGGTATGTTCTTTTTACTTTATTGTACTTATTACTCTTATCTTTAATAGTTAAAGGATCTAACTGATGTATTCTTATTAGTATTCATGGTAACATTCAATAGAAATGTCAAGATATTGAAGTGCACCTTTTTATCAATGCTAGTAGTTTCATATGTTCTTAATATAGCCTTAAGCTGTATGTTACCTGTATGGTACATTGTTATTTGATATGGTGAAGCCACTGCAGCTACGCCCAGGAACGAGGTGGTTCCATGGTGTCAAATTACTTAGCAGGAATAACCTGTGCTGCATAGACTAGTTAGATGGGTTGTTCTATTGGAAGAGGGGTTGATTAAAGTAGCTACACAGCAAGCTGCATAAGGTAGACCCCCTACAGAGATCTGGGTGCACAGGATTGGTGGAACTGTTTAGGTTACCATGGCAATCCTATACCAGGTAGAGATATTGTTCTTATTAGCTGTATACTGCCTGTGCAGTGGTAGTGTGTGGGTACAACTATATTGAAACCTTTGTTTTAATAATAAGTCGTAAGCTAGCTCCCTAGTTCATGCAGGGAAATGTTGCTAGTCTAGGGGTGCACAGAGGATTAAGATGTTAGAATAAATATTAGCACTTCTGTGTGCAGCTGTGTGGGTCATGTCAGTTAGTTTGGTGAAAATGTTTGTTGGTCTATGCGTGAGTGTTATCTGTAGGTTGATTAGGTTTATCTGTTTATCAATAAATTCATGATGTTGCACTGAGGTTGATATGATATAACAGAGAGCTGTAAAGGACAATTATGTTCTAGATTAAAGGGTTGTAAATAAACATTGATATACCATATGACATTGTGTTGCTGTACTATTCATTTTGCTCTGAGTTTTGTTCCTTTCTACCCCTCAGGTGGCCTATATATTGGCTCATACCTAGGTCACCCGAATCCCCGGGGTAACATATATATACCATATATATATATATATTTATATATACCATATATATATATATATATATCATGGAAGGAGTTCTTTATCACAAAACGTTCGATAAATGTATATCCTTTAAGTGCTTTTCAGGTATTTTATATCAAAGGAGGAAGAAGGAACAGGGACAGAAAGAAAAGCATTATGTTGGAAAATTCCGTTTCACTAATAAGAAGGGTGTAAAGGAAACTTACTTGAAGTCCCTGTTCATATGAACTCTTCATAGGTCTGTATCGAGCATGCAGTACCAAAAACACCACTGATATACACGTTGTGAGAAGGACAGTCAATCTGTCTTCCCATCCAAACAATGTTATCAGCAAAGTTTGAGAAACTTTTCTTGTAAGTTCAATAACCTCCCAAAACCAGTATTGTTCTTTGTAATTTTCACAGAGGAAAATTAACCATGAAGATGTCGTTGCCTGTAGCCCACAACGGTTGGTCGGTATCCTCAGTAAAGGAGTATTTTCATCAGGCATATCATTGCAAGAATCATCGTCATCATCACCATTACGATTAATATGAAGACCTTCACCATCATCAGCACTGTCAGTTCGTTGTTCCTGATCTATTTCACCCTCTGACTGCCATCTCTTCCATAGGATATACAGGAGAGTTGCCGGAAAAGCGATGACGTAAACAGCAGTGAAGAAATAAGCAAGGTAATGGTACGGGCCGAGATTGTCGCAACTAATATCAAGATTAGACCTAAGCCGTGTTATGAAGTATCGATTTTGCTCATCCAAGAAAAAGGTTTTACAAGCTCGTGGATAAAGTTGAAAGATAGATGAGCAAACTCCTGGGTAGATGATAAACAAAACGACAATAACAAAGGTGTATGACCTGGATCTTAAGTCCCCAATGGACCACTGAGAGTTGGCAGAGGCAAATCGCTGCCTGTATAACAAAACGACTTTCTTAGCTAGATAATAAGTAGATGGGAGGATAATTATTGCAATTGGAAGCGATATTCCAATGAAAAATTCAATCTTTGGGTCAATTACCAAACGATCATCATAGCATCGAGGTCTCACGAATAATTTCAAGATATTCATCTCCAAAGATGAAATAAAACTGCCAATGATGACCAAAGGTCCAGTCCAGTTAATGTCATGAAAGGAAGTGAATATTTCACCGACAACTTGATAGAAACCGAGTAGAATTTTGATTCGAGAAATTAATACATCTAAGATTGTTCTTCTTTCTTGCAAAACATTGTTTTCCTCCTTCTTCTGCCATAACAACAGTAATAATATCACAACGCAAACTAGAAAGAAAGCGCAAGTTTCCGTTATTAATATTGCCAAGCTAGGGCAACGCATACACACATTCAAAACCGAGTAGTAACCACGTTGGCAGTTGGAACAAAGCCATCCCTTGTAACCCTCTGCGCATGATCCTTCTATGATGTTTCCGTCATCATTGGCACAGCTGTCTTTCCGAGGACATTGAAATATCACTGGAAACGTCTCATTATAACTCGTGTAAGAGTCCAGCAAATGCGTCTCTTGCTTCAGATTAGTAATAAATCGTTCATAATTACTCAAGTTGGCATCTGGAAAGTTCCAGTTCCACGTATAACCTGGTAGAAGGGTTTTGAAGTCGGCGGAACAATTAACGCCATCTTCTTGGCAAAGTGTGCAGGGGCCGTAACGGTCTGTACGTGCATAATCCTCCTTACAAGGGCAGGCTCTGTATCCGGCAAATGTCGATTGGTTGGTCCCTCCTGGACAGACTTCACAGTCTTTAGTTGAAGAACCCCCTCCAGACTTTACATAGGTACCCTTGTTACATTGCTTACATGCCACACCATTATCAACAGACGACAGCTGACCGATGCCATCTTGGTAAAACCCACCTGTAATCATTCGAGAAGAAAGAACACAAATTGAAAAAGGAATATTTCAAGTGAGGTTAAATATTAAAATCTCGTTAGTTGTTATTTTCTCCATTCAGTCCAAGTATAGATGTAATCCGAGTTCAAGGAGGCGACAACACAATTTTCTGAAGCATAAAGTGTAATTGATTCAAAACTTGGTAATGGCTCTTAAGTTTTGACTTACTCTAAAGTATCATCATCACAATCACCACCATCACCATCACAAATCCACCGCCATCACTTCAACCACCATCAACATCATCGTCATCATCATTATTATTATTAACTATCAGTGAGTACATTTGTCTTTTCATTTGCATGTTAATAATCTATAGTCTCTCTCTTTCTCTCAGAAAACGGAGTCAAGATCAGGATTTATTTTCTTATAAGCCATAACAGCTATCTATTTAGTTCCACCAAACCGAGATTTCACCATATGGTGTGCGGGTGGTTGGGGTGTGTTTGGATGAAAGTTTTCTTCTATGAACCCATACCTACCAATGGGACATGGTAGACACCCGATTGTTACTCTATTAGCGTATGTACCAGGCCGACAGGCCACACATGTCGTAATTAGTTTGCAATCAAATCCGCTTCTTTGGAAATAGTCGAAAATCATCAAATGATATTGGGGAGCAGGTAATTCAGGTAAAGACTGCGGATTGACACATTTCCTGTTTAGAGAATTATATGGTATTTAAGTAATAATTGATCGAAAACAAAAATCTCCTACAAATTTTTTATATATGCGCATTATATGATTCATTTTTCCGTGTGGTACCGTTTATATTAAAAATAAATAAGAGAGAGAGAGATATATAAGATTAACAAAGGGGGTACATGGCTTTTACAAAGAAGTGTATACCTTAAAGGATGTTATTTTAAAACTGATATCCACAAAAACGAATGTCAGTAACATTTTCGTATCGGCTTTTCCTGTCACGTTATACGTTTGTAAGAAAAGATACGAAAACCAACCTGGATCACTCTTAACTAATGTGACATATGTTAGGTAAAGACTGTGGATTGACACGTTCCCTATTTGAGATCGAAAACTGATATAAGAAATGTATTGGAATCCGGTCAATCACGTTGCATATGTTGTAAATGTGTAAAGGCGTTTATCTCAATTAAACTTACATTCGTTTTGCATTGATGGCTTGTGGTAATTCAGACAAAGATGCACAACTTAGAAAGCTGATGAAAAGAATACAAAGTAGATAAAACAAAGGCAGGATAAATTATCGCAAATAATGTTGTTCATACTGTATACAGAGCTTGACGATGTAAAGTATAGTGTTCCGGTGCATGGCTGAAGTTGCATATCTGGTCCATGCAAAACCAGTTTCTGATGCAGCTTTTGCTATGGCGAAGATTTGAAGTGTTCAAATTTAATGATATATTGCAACAACAGTGGGAATCATTTCAATTCAATTGAACAAGATTTTGCTTTTCTTTATATTTTCACTTTACTAGCTCAGGCTTTTTCACAGAGGTAAATTTAAAAAAAAAGGAAGAAGAAAGTCCGCATGTTGATGAAAATTCCAATACATAGAATCTTGACAGCTGAGCAAACATTCCAACGTATCAGATTTAAAGGATATATCAATGACCATATTTAAACATAAATGTATATATATATATTAACATATATATATATATATATGTATATATATATATATATATATATATATATATATATATATATATATATATATATATATATATATATATTTATATATATATATATATATATATATATATATATATTGTAACGTTGACCAGTGTCCCCGAAGTCCAGCTGCTTGAACTAATAAAAATCTTCAACACATATCAAGACAAAAAAATCGGAGAAGAGGTTGATGACTGGTTGATCGCTTATTTATTGATTTATTACGTTGATCTTTGATTCACTGGCACATGAATTTACCACAGATTATGGCATTGACAGACTTTACAGATAAGCAGTTAATAGAAATGGTACAGGATAAAAGGAACTGTCTGTACACTTAAGCAGTAACACAGTTACGCACTTAGGAAGTTACGCAGTTAGGTAGTTACACAGTTACGCAACTACGCACTTACGCATTTACGCACTTACGCAGTTACGCAGTTGCGCACTTACGCAGTTACACTAACTCGTGGACGCATACAAGATATTTTATTGGGACGTACTCACCAACAGGCTTAAAGACTTAACCAGTTTATATTACTAAATAAAATATCTCTTTTCGAGATCACAATCGAACCAGTACGTGGGTAAAAGTATTTACAGATGAAGGATAATACTAGCGTTTGTTGACACTAGTCGTTCTCACTACTTGCTTTGCTTAAGAAAACACAAAAGATATATAAAAAACAAACGCCCACATGAAACACACGGTATAGCGTTTGTGAGCCTCCTAGTGAAGTCGAAATTACAATTATCGAACCCCCTATAGAATGTGACAACAAATATGACGTCCTAAAAATACACCCTAGTTTCTTGCTACTTCAATGCACTTAGCGCAACGATAATTTTCTTACAATTCCCTAGGTGTACGAAAAATAACCCCCGTCACCCCAAAGATACCCGATTTAATCTTTCCTAAGACAAACAATTAAACCTAGAAGTCATGCCAAGCACATAATCGTGTGATAGAACAAAAATATACCAGTGAAGTGGTAGCAACTTACAGAAAATATGCGTTCCCTCGGTTCTCTCTCTGTCAGAGGCCAATCTCGGAATACCTCGTGAGCGTGGTGAGCTCAAACTAATAAAACAATCTGCGCTATCACTAACATGGGAAACATCTCAAAATTCGGGTGCTGGTTCAGCAAAGTTTACAAACAAAACAGGGGTACGATTTTCATTGGCTGTCCCCACTTGCAACTCGCAAAAGCTCTACACATATTTTTAGAGAGAGGCCATCGACGGGTAGAACCGAGGGAACGCTCATTCTACAACGATAATATTATAATAACAATTTACTTAAAGGGATACATTTCCGTTACACTATATATATATATATATATATATATATATATATATATATATATGTTGATACTGGATGAGACTAGTGGAACACTAGTAGTTGTAACTCGGAGTTTCACGCTTTGTAGCGATCTTCAGACAACTGGACCAGTTACCAACATATATTCCGCTCTGTCCAATGGACATAGAGCACTCTGCGCCAAGATAGACGCCAACCTACTCTATATATATATATATATATATATATATATATATATATATGTATATATATATACGTACTATATGTACCTTAGGTCGACAGTTTATGGTAAAAACGTGTACCTTAGGTCGACAGTGTACCTTAGGTCGACATTTCAGTGTCGATTGAATTTAGTGTGTAAGTCAATGTAAATGTCTACCTAAGGTATGATCCAGAGTAATATATATATATATATATATATATATATATATATATATATCACAAATTAGATTAAGTGATTGGAAGTAAAACAGCAAATGTTTGTTTTTTGCAGAGTTTAGAGCAAAACCAGCTCTTCTGCAGTGCATGAGCACCGAAAGTCGCATTGACTTCACTGCCATGCCGACACCCTTCATTATAAAAAATTTAAGTTCCTGCTACTACTCGTCATACATGAAATATATTTACATTCTGTACTATACTTACATCAAAGATTCATTGCTAACCCCTGTGACAAATTCGTTGGAAAGATTCCTGATATTGTTTCCATAGAGATGCCTACAAAAGAGAATATCGTTATTCAGGAACACAATTTCAACCTTCGTTTGCCGCAAAATTTTATAAACTGCTGTAATATTTTATTTTGCAAAAGGTATCTAGTTTTGAGGTACAAATAATGATGTTCATACTTTACGAAAATGGCATGCCCACGAAAGGCAGCCGGATGTAAAACGGCTAGCAGGGAGATGTTTTACATTCAGTCGGTCGCTCTTTTAGGAAGCTTCTCGCCGGGCGATTTAAAAATTACTCCTCCACACCTTTGGTATCCTGGGCACGCGACTGCTTTTTAGCCGTTTGTATTGTCATGCATTTTTTTGTCGCACTGTATACAGAGTGTTTCATATAGTTAATATGCGTAATTTTGTGCATATCATTTAACATTTAATTTGGAAATAAGAAACCTTTTCACGAAAAATTGAGGAATAGTTACCGTAACCCTGAATTTTTATTTTAAGTTAATTTGCAAATCACCGGTGATATAAACGTCCTACTTTCATACTCTTTACTAAAGGCAAACTTATATAAGAGCGAGCGGTTTGAGAGCACCGAAACTTACAACATCTTAATTGCTTTCTTCTTATATTATTGAAGACGTTACCGTAATGAGTAAATATTTCCCAGTACAGTATTATTTACAAAAAGTCAAGTGAAAGCTGCATACACCTGTTGTTCAAATACCCAACTTCCAGTTCGCGTTCATAGACGAGGGTTCGCGTTCGTTACAAACATTTCTAAATCTTAAGAACGATCTCAAGATGGTTGATGGCCTTTGATGTTCGTTAAGCAAAGATTCATCTTTCCATCTGTATGATGCCAAAACTACAAAAATGCTCAATCACCAAACGTTATCGGAAATTCCATCTATATATGATTCGATCATTAGATGGATATAGTTGCCAGGACCATGCCCTCCAACTTTGTGAATAATGCGCTGCTCAATGGATAGTGGGCAGGTTCTTGCATTTCCATTGTACGTGTGAATCATGCGCTGCTCAATAGATAGTTGCAAGGGTCATACCCTTCCATTGTGTGAATAATGAGCTGCTCATTGGATAGTTGCCAGGATCATGCCCTTCTACTGTGTGAATAATGCGCTGCTCAATGGATAGTTGGCAGGATCATGCCCTTCTACTGTGTGAATAATGCGCTGCTCAATGGATAGTTGCCAGGATCATGCCCTTCCACTGTGTGAAACCTGCTCTGCTCAATATTTCAATACAAATACCATAACATTGCTTGTACCTAATAACAACATTGCAACACTTGTTTAAGAAAATAAAGTAAAAGCTCATGATGGGAATAACGAGAAATGTTGTTTAAATCAAATTGATATCCGAAGTACTTATCATGGGCAAAATAGAATGTTTCCCAAATAACCCGAACTTACACTTTTTTTATCATGTCCCCAGTGAACGGATTGTCAATTATTTCTACAAGCTGGTTTTCAAACAAGTATCTGTATAAATGAGAAGGACACATAGGATACTTATCTATTGCACATACCAGCTGAAGGGAATCATTATACATTTTATCCGTTTTTTCGTATTAGTCTAAGCAGCAAGAAGTATAGCCTTTCATATGGCGGTCAAATTGTATTGATGAATCACGGTTAACAATTGTATTCTGTGAGAATTCCATTAAACGTGAAAACCACTGTCATAGCGGCGGTCGGGCCGCGTGATTTTTTTCCCCAGGATGGTTGTGGGTAATTAACATAAAGTAGGCGTGCCGCTATACTGGCAGATATCGTCAAAAAGGAAAGGTAAATAGCGCCATTCTAATTGTGCTCCTATGGCAACAGAGGTTATTTACCATAGTGTTCGCACGTGAATTGATATAACACTGGAAACATCTAGGCCGTGTACGTACGCGTGTGAAAAGACCATACAAGATCATTTCACCGCAAAAGGCTAGGGTTACCAGTGATGGAATTTCTTACGTTTTCTATAAACTGACTAACAGGAACCTTATCTTTGGTTTGAAATTACATCTTTGACATACTTAGCAGTATCTGCTTAGTTACAATAACTACTTGGCCGTAAAGTTGGCCTTTGTTAGCTTTGGGGCATTTCGAATTCTTTTTAGCCTGAGGATTGAGGACCGGTGTTATTTGTTGCATAAGGACTTTCCTTACGTTCTAAAGCAAGTACCAAAGAATCATCAGTTTTTGTTCCTGTCTTTGTTCCTGCCCATATCCATACGATGCCCATATCCAGTCGACGTACGTGTGATTTGCACTAGCCTTATAATAAGTCATATAGGCTAGGCTAGTACAGTGCTTTTTACGTGCCAAGAAAAACGGACACGGACCAAAGGCCAACAAAACCAAAAACAAACCCAGTCTGCAAAACAACCGAAACCCATCAACCTCTCACCAACGCAGCGCCCAACGCGAAGCGAAAAGGACACGGACCCAAAGGCCAACAGAAGCAAAACAAGCAAAACACCACAAACAGGCCCCAAAAAGCCAACCACAAAGAGAAAAAACAAAACCAACCTACATTATGTAACGACCACACATCCCCCACACCTACCAACTAACTCACTCCAAATTTCATCCGGGGAACGCCGTCCCAATAGTAGACGACAGGCTAGTACAGTGCATGCACCGTGATATCCAAGTTTTATGTGATGTACGAAGCATGGTACGGTATTTGTAACAACAGCAGTACAGTATTTATATAGCAGTAATGTATTTGTAACAATAGTACAGTGCATAGGTCATACCAAACTTTCCTGAAGTAGGCCTACTGCACATGTGCACTGATTGAGACACGCCTCCTTTATGGTAATTACCCACAACCATCCTGGGGAAAAAATCACGCGGGCGGGTCAGATGCCACAAAATTAGAAGGACAGTGGGATACGTGACTTTGACCTGAGGGTACAAACCGCAGAATTACCTCAAAAATGCCCGACCAAATGGACCCTATGAGCATAATTGTGTAACACGAATTCCAGTATCTGAATGTTTTTCAACACACCAACACTTTTCATTCGTGCTTTTTCCCCTACTGTTGCGCTAAGAACCTCAAACGGTCAATTGCTCGTACGATTTTCATTACCAAAAAGTTGTACCATTTCGTTAACTTAAAAAATGGGTACTTTTGATTTTCTTACAAAACTGATCGAGGGAGTATAGGAGGGGTAGATGAGGGGGTGATTTGAAACCAGGCTCTGCCACCTTTGGCTACGATAAATATATGAAGGGGGAAATGACTTACATCGATTCCAGTTTTGGCCCATTAAAGTCTCCTCCGTGTACAGTATGAATGCTGTTGTCCGACAAAAAACTGCAAAAGAAAGCAGAGTCGCAGAAGAGTGCAGCCATTTTTAACTGTCTTTTAATCGAGTGGATTTGGTTAATAAAATAATTTTGTAAAAATATCATAAATGCGACGACGGGGGCAATGGACCTTCTACCAGCCGTCATTCATTGATCGATGGCGTTACAATATGTACAGGGAGGGGAAGGTGGAGGGGAGGGTAAGGGGAGGGGGAGGTGGGAGTTGGAGGACCCATTGTAAATTCTACTGTTATTTTGTGTTTATCGTATCGCATTTGTCGAATTCAGTTCTGGGACAAGATACAAATACATTGATAAGTTAACAACACTCTAAATGCAATGAACCTCGTAACTGAGGCGTATATGAAAAGGAAATTGATGCAAGTAAGAATGGGTAGATCCAGACTTAACTATGGGCGTGGGTGGCTCTGGCTCGTTTAAACCGACTTTTTATGTGTAGGTACCATGAAATAGGCCTAACTTGACATAATGTAGTGACTTTTTTGGCATTCTTTGAGTCATCAACATTCTTTTTCATGCTTGGATGTTGAAAAGCTGCAGGATTGAAGGTGATTTAAGGCAATTTAGATGAGTTGGGAGCACTGTGCTATAACATCAAACTCTTCTAGCTCAAAATTTAAAATGGTCATGGAGGCAAAAAGTAAATGTGTTGTGATAGCCCAAACCATCATCTATCTTATGGTGGATATAGGACATGTCAGTTGAAAACTCCTATCTATACTCTAGCGGCCTTGAAAAGTGACGAATTTGGCGTGTATGCCGAGGGAGCAAATAATTGTGGTACACCTGTGAGGGTTCTGGAATCCAGCCGTGAGTACATTGAGACTGGATGATCTGATATACTCACACTGAGCGTAAGTTGATGAGATTATCAAAAGATCCACTATTGATTGATATCAAACGATTCGATTGCAGGAAGAGAATGATGAATTGCATGGTTTCATTTGCCTTGATGATTGCGGTTGGAAATTCTGTAAGTTGATTGTCTGCCAAGTCCCTGGATTGTAAAGTAATTATAAACATCTTGATAAACATCTTGATAACAGATTGTGATATTTAACCGATCTTGTCAAATACAAATATAATTCCTGTGAAGGGGTGAATAGTTAATTAAGTTGATAAGTTTAGTAATGATTGGTAAATGATGTAAATGTTCAGTAAAAACGATACAATGTTATTATATAATACAATGTGTCTATAACGAATGACTGAATTAATGATTACATGTAAGACCTACCATTGGTGTAACAATATGTACCAATAAGCGATACAGGTTCTACATCTGATGATTAAACTGACAGAACTACACCGTCCAGTGAAATCATGGCTAATATCATCACGTCCGTGCTTATGTGGTGTCAATCCCGGGACTTAATGCCTAGTTTTCAAATGGACATAAAAACTAAAGAGGTCTGATCGTGCTCGTGACGGCACTCGCCAGGGAAGATAGAGCCCATATTAAAACCAACCAACTCTGTCCACTGTCAAGCCCAGTCCCCTTATATTGAGACTTATGATCATAACGGTATTTTGTCCAGTGAGGTATCATGGAGTCACTAGTTGAGTAATCGACTGTGAACTGTGCATCTGAGCTCAAAATAGTATGTACTATGTACTACTAAATGTAGTACTATGTGCTACTAAAAATGAATCTAAGAGACTGACTTCGGTCAGCTTGCGGCTTTGATAAGCCAATGATGGCTTCTTCGCGAGTTCCTGCTTGCAGGAGGATCTAAAATAAATACAATACATACATGTATAAGCTTCACACTTTCACAGGTTCAAGATGGTTTATTCAATTATTGCTTTACTCCATTGACACACTAGTTGTGGAATGGAAAGTGCGTGATCAAAATTCCAGTAGAGAAAAAATTGGTAAAAGAAATCGAAATGAATTGAGTAGCTTACAATGCCTCGTATATTGTAGTGTTTTCAAAGAGGTCTTCTGGTAAGCTTGATATATGATTCCCAGATAACGACCTTGAAGGGAGACAGAGAGAAAAACAAAACGTTAAAACGTGATTAGTGAGAATTGCAGTTAAAAAGTTGTATGAGATTACCTTTCTCACTCATAGCGGCATTCACGACTTTTTGGTTCCAGTGGCAGGGAGGGGTGGGGTTTAGATGTGGACAAGTCGAGGAACACGCTAACAGTTGTTTGCATACGGTTGATATGCAGTAGACTATGAACAATGTTAAAAGTATCCGATACTCCACAACCAACCAGTCATTTAAACAGTTCAATTGTTTTTGTATGTCGGTGGGCAACCTACGGCCCGCGGGCCACATGCGGCCCGCCAGTGATTTTTTGCGGCGCGTGAGATGTCTTAAGAAAAAAATCAATCTATTTTACATCATAACAAAAAATGAGCTAGCTGCTTAGAATTTAACGGCACTAATGATGCTGTCAGGTAGGCCTATTATCCCCATCAATTATCAAATGTGCTGTATTGACATTATGTTTTTGTGATCACAGATTAAGTACACACACCTATTGCTTGAAAGTCCTCGGAAACAAAGGTTTAAAATCAACAGCCCAGTCAATTTTTCACTCCTTATATCTGGCCCATTCATTCAAAAAGGTTGCTCACCCCTGGTTTAGACTTATTTAATGTTGCCATTGTTTGAATGAGTTTGTTCCTACGCATTCTTAGTAGGAACTGTTTTTGGTAGGGGTGGGGGTGAGTAGGAGACTATTTTATTCGTCTAGTGACACACTCATAGGAGTCAATAACAGGTGTATGATACGGAATTGCGCAGTGTTGAGAAATGTCTGTCTGCCTTGTACGTTTTCAGTCAAGGCTTTTGAACGACCAAAAAACCAAGGAAGGATTTAGCATTTTATAAAGGAGACATGTAGCTCAGGGGCCCAGTCGCTGATATTGACTCCCATATAGCATGAGGAGAGTGGTGGGGGGGGGGCATATAGCATGAGGAGAGTGTTGGGGGGCATATAGCATGAGGAGAGTGTTGGGGGGGGGGGCTCATATAGCACGAGGAGAGCGTTGGGGGCATATAGCATGAGGAGAGTGTTGGGGGGCCCATATACAGTAGCATGAGGAGAGTGTTGGGGGCCCATATAGCATGAGGAGAGTGTTGGGGGCATATAGCATGAGGAGAGTGTTGGTGGGGTGGGGGGCTCATATAGCATGAGGAGAGCGTTGGGGGCATATAGCATGAGGAGAGTGTTGGGGGGCCCATATACAGTAGCATGAGGAGAGTGTTGGGGGCCTATATAGCATGAGGAGAGTGTTGGGGGGGCGTATAGCATGAGGAGAGAGTTGTGGGCGGCAAAATCGAGGCCTCAATTGGTGCATTCTTAGGTATATTTAGAATAGAAATTACGTCCATTATCAGATCTAAACGCCAGGTTGTATTACTTTTTACAATTTTGTGTGGGACTTAAGTGTACAAAATTGCAGTACACTGCAAAAATGCAACAAAATCACTTACAGCAGAAGGATGAAAAAATCAGGAACTATATTTTAAATTGAATGCAACCACTCTTTTGCTCTTAAAGTTCCACTCTTTATTCGAGAAAAAATTCTCCATTTTTGTAGCTATAAGTAGGGCACTTTGAGTAAGAAAAAACCCGAAAATAATGGTTGTCGGGGGAAGGACCAACTACCAATGGCGTGCCTAAAACGTTAGGGAGGGAGTATGCCGGGGCCCCCACAATCACCCGATATTGGGTGGGGGGAAACTTTCAGTAGAGAAATATTATGCAATAAGACAAGGAAGAATAGCACCACTCCTCCGGGCCAAGGACACCCTTCCGTAAAGTTTCCTGCCGTTACTAGATCAGCCAGAGATTTAGAACTTGCTCCCTGCCCCCTTAACTTTTAATATCATGTGCACGTCACTGCCAACTATGCCACGATTTTTTTATTTTTTGCTGTCAGATTTGAGAAGTCTTGTCCCTATCTCTGAACATGAATATGGATATGAAAGATTGTGGATCCTGATAATAAATGAAGGAGGAAATAGCTTTACATGGTTAAGAGGGATACGTTACGAATTGAAAGTGATCCTTTACTCACAATATTCCGATCGACATTCCACGAAATAATCTTTCAGGAACTGAAATAATCTGGTTTCGCCGGAAATATCTGTTCGAGGAAAGAATCAGTAAGAAACAAACAAACATAACACACGTAACATGACAAAAGTCCTTTCGATTGTTGAGCTGGAGAGTGGTATATTTTGTAATGTATATAGATAACCTGTGTACACACAAAGAGGAGATCGTGCCGTGATATGGGAAGATTTCTTGATGGGTACATTACATTCGCTACATCTTCCGATTCGAGGTACGGCTAAAGATTCAATTCATGTCAGAACTTGCTTACTTTAGTAAAATAATATACAAAAGAATGTACGAAAGATTTATCTATGCAACGCTTTCGATGTCTTTACATCGAAGCGAAGCGAGAGGCAGAGTCTCACACAACCTTCTTCCACCAACCTCTTCGACCGGAATATGCCTTGAACATCACCACCTATGCACATCTCGAGTTATTGAGGTGGCCATCTTACTTCACGTTAATTAATGTAATTTTTATATTTGTTTATTTTTCTTGACGAAAATGTATTGCGCAACTTGCAGCCTTTTAAATCGCAAAGTTATTCTCTGGGGACACGACACATTCTCCAGTACTTCCTCTCTCGGACGGATCATCATCCGGCCGTACTCATATTTCTTTGCAATACGTATACTCCTAACAAATCTAAGTAGATAATTCGTTAATGCAGAAACCTACAAGTGAAAGGTAGATTTTCAAATCCGTACTATTAAAACTATGGAAATACAAAGCTATAGTTTCACTGGTTAAAGCTTTAACGATGTGTTTGTATACTTCTTTAAGGCTTCCATTTGTCATTTGAACACTTACATCTCTGCTAATTTAGATTGGTTGTAGAACAGGCTCTCAGGGATCACCTCCAATTTTTCACCTTTAAATGCTCTGAAAAGAGAAGTATGCTTTCCTCAGAGACGATTCTTAGGATCATAAATGCTAGTTTGTCGATTTAATGTAAAAATTAAAAGTTGACTATGCATGCATACCAAATGCAGCTGTCTCCCTGATTTCTCTTTAAAGCAGCTGGCATGTGTGCTGACTCTTTAAGACAAATGAATCTATGCTGACTCTATACGACAGCTGGCTATCTGCTTATCTATAAGACAACTGGCGCCCAGGTGACTTTATAAGACACCTGACTCTCTGGTGAATCTTTTAGACAACTGACTCACTGTCGACCCTTTAAGACAGCTGGCTCTCTTCTGACTCTTTGCGATAGTTGGCTCTCTTCTGACTCTATACGACAGCTGGCTCTCTTCGGACTCGATAAGATAGCTGGCTCTCTTCTGACTCTTTTAGACAGCTGGCTCTCTTATGACTCTTCGCGACAGTTGGCTCTCTTCTGACTCTATAAGACAGCTGGCTCTCTACTGAATCTATACGACAGATAGTCCTATTCTGACTGTTTAAGACAGATGGTCCTATTCTGACTGTTTAAGACAGATGGTCCTATTCTGACTGTTTAAGACAGCTGGCTCTCTTCGGCTCGATAAGATAGCTGGCTCTCTTCTGACTCTTTTAGACAGTTGGCTCTCTTATGACTCTTCGCGACATTTGGCTCTCTTTTGAATCTATAAGACAGCTGGCTCTCTTCTGAATCTATAAGACAGATAGTCCTTTTCTGACTGTTTAAGACTGATGGTCCTATTCTGACTGTTTAAGACAGCTGACTCTCTTCGGCTCGATAAGATAGCTGGCTCTCTTCTGACTCTAAAAGACAGCTGGCTCTCGTCTGAATCTATAAGACAGATAGTCCTATTCTGACTGTTGAAGACTGATGGTCCTATTCTGACTGATTAAGACAGCTGGCTCTCTTCGGCTCGATAAGATAGCTGGCTCTCTTCTGACTCTATAAGACAGCTGGCTCTCTTCTGAATCTATAAAACAGATAGTCCTTTTCTGACTGTTCAAGACAGATGGTCCTATTCTGACTGTTTAAGACAGCTGGCTCTCTTCGGCTCGATAAGATAGCTGGCTCTCTTCTGACTCTTTTAGACAGCTGGCTCTCTTATGACTCTTCGCGACAGTTGGCTCTCTTCTGACTCTATAAGACAGCTGGCTCTCTTCTGAATCTATAAGACAGATAGTCCTTTTCTGACTGTTTAGGACAGATGGTCCTATTCTGACTGTTTAAGACAGCCGGCTCTCTTCTGACTCTTTTAGACAGTTGGCTCTCTACTGAATCTATAAGACACCTGGCTCTCATGTGACTTTATAAGACAACTGGCTCTCTTGTGAATGTTTAAGACAACTGACTCACTGTCGACCCTTTAAGACAGCTGGCTCTCTTCTGACTCTTTGCGATAGTTGGCTCTCTTCTGACTCTGTACAGCTGGCTCTCTTCGGACTCGATAAGATAGCTGGCTCTCTTCTGACTCTAAAAGACAGCTGGCTCTCTTATGACTCTTCGCGACAGTTGGCTCTCTTCTGACTCTATAAGACAGCTGGCTCTCTACTGAATCTATACGACAGATAGTCCTATTCTGACTGTTTAAGACAGATGGTCCTATTCTGACTGATTAAGACAGCTGGCTCTCTTCGGCTCGATAAGATAGCTGGCTCTCTTCTGACTCTTTTAGACAGTTGGCTCTCTTATGACTCTTCGCGACAGTTGGCTCTCTTTTGAATCTATAAGACAACTGGCTCTCTTCTGAATCTATAAGACAGATAGTCCTTTTCTGACTGTTTAAGACTGATGGTCCTATTCTGACTGTTTAAGACAGCTGACTCTCTTCGGCTCGATAAGATAGCTGGCCCTCTTCTGACTCTAAAAGACAGCTGGCTCTCGTCTGAATCTATAAGAAAGATAGTCCTATTCTGACTGTTGAAGACTGATGGTCCTATTCTGACTGATTAAGACAGCTGGCTCTCTTCGGCTCGATAAGATAGCTGGCTCTCTTCTGACTCTATAAGACAGCTGGCTCTCTTCTGAATCTATAAGACAGATGGTCCTATTCTGACTGTTTAGGACAGATGGTCCTATTCTGACTGTTTAAGACTGCCGGCTCTCTTCTGACTCTTTTAGACAGTTGGCTCTCTACTGAATCTATAAGACACTTGGCTCTCATGTGACTTTATAAGACAACTGGCTCTCTTGTGAATGTTTAAGACAACTGACTCACTGTCGACCCTTTAAGACAGCTGGCTCTCTTCTGACTCTTTGCGATAGTTGGCTCTCTTCTGACTCTATACGACAGCTGGCTCTCTTCGGACTCGATAAGATAGCTGGCTCTCTTCTGACTCTAAAAGACAGCTGGCTCTATTATGACTCTTCGCGACAGTTGGCTCTCTTCTGAATCTATAAGACAGCTGGCTCTCTACTGAATCTATACGACAGATAGTCCTATTCTGACTGTTTAAGACAGATGGTCCTATTCTGACTATTTAAGACAGCTGGCTCTCTTCGGCTCGATAAGATAGCTGGCTCTCTTCTGACTCTTTTAGACAGTTGGCTCTCTTATGACTCTTCGCGACAGTTTTCTCTCTTTTGAATCTATAAGACAGCTGGCTCTCTTCTGAATCTATAAGACAGATAGTCCTTGTCTGACTGTTTAAGACTGATGGTCCTATTCTGACTGTTTAAGACAGCTGACTCTCTTCGGCTCGATAAGATAGCTGGCTCTCTTCTGACTCTAAAAGACAGCTGGCTCTCGTCTGAATCTATAAGACAGATAGTCCTATTCTGACTGTTGAAGACTGATGGTCCTATTCTGACTGATTAAGACAGCTGGCTCTCTTCGGCTCGATAAGATAGCTGGCTCTCTTCTGACTCTATAAGACAGCTGGCTCTCTTCTGAATCTATAAAACAGATAGTCCTTTTCTGACTGTTTAAGACAGATGGTCCTATTCTGACTGTTTAAGACAGCTGGCTCTCTTCGGCTCGATAAGATAGCTGGCTCTCTTCTGACTCTTTTAGACAGCTGGCTCTCTTATGACTCTTCGCGACAGTTGGCTCTCTTCTGAATCTATAAGACAGCTGGCTCTCTTCTGAATCTATAAGACAGATAGTCCTTTTCTGACTGTTTAAGACAGATGGTCCTATTCTGACTGTTTAAGACAGCTGGCTCTCTTCGGCTCGATAAGATAGCTGGCTCTCTTCTGACTCTATACGACAGCTGGCTCTCTGGTGAATCTATAAGACAACTGACTCACTGTCGACCCTTTAAGACAGCTGGCTCTCTTCATACTCTTTGCGATAGTTGGCTCTCTTCTGACTCTATACGACAGCTGGCTCTCTTCGGACTCGATAAGATAGCTGGCTCTCTTCTGACTCTTTTAGACAGCTGGCTCTCTTATGACTCTTTGCGACAGTTGGCTCTCTTCTGACTCTATAAGACAGCTGGCTCTCTTCTGAATCTATAAGACAGATAGTCCTATTCTGACTGTTTAGGACAGATGGTCCTATTCTGACTGTTTAAGACAGCCGGCTCTCTTCTGACTCTTTTAGACAGTTGGCTCTCTACTGAATCTATAAGACACCTGGCTCTCATGTGACTTTATAAGACAACTGGCTCTCTTGTGAATGTTTAAGACAACTGACTCACTGTCAACCCTTTAAGACAGCTGGCTCTCTTCTGACTCTTTGCGATAGCTGGCTCTCTTCTGACTCTATACGACAGCTGGCTCTCTTCGGACTCGATAAGATAGCTGGCTCTCTTCTGATTCTTCAAGACAGTTGGCTCTCCTCTGACTCTATAAGACAACTGGCTCTCTTCTGAATCTATAAGACAGATAGTCCTATTCTGACTGGTCCTATATTGACCTCTTTTAAACAGCGGGCTTTCTTTTGACTCTGCGAGGCAGCTGGCACACTGCAGATTCTTAACGACAGCTCGCTCTCCTCGGAATCTTTAAGGCAGCTGACAATCTGCTGTCTCTTTAAGACAGCTGGTTCTGTTGCCAACTATTTAAGGCAGCTAGCTCTCTTGACTTCATAAAAACAACGGTCTCTCTGCTGACTCTTTACATGGTCTTATTCCATTTTTCAATATCTTCACTCAAGTAAATATAATGCAATGTTCCTGTACGAAAAAATTCAATATCTCTTCTTGCTATAACGTGTTATGCGCTTCCATTAAGTGACATAACCACTTGTGGACTTGTAACGGCTTCCGTGGAATAAATACATGGCATTTATAGATAAGACACATATGAACTTGCTACCACAAAGTATATTTGGTTTAATTATAATGGTGGGCACTAATTAAAGAAGATATAGGCAGAGAATATCAAACTTATACAGCTGACAGCAATCCATGTATTGCGACAGACAACTGAAAACAGAATCAACTAAGAAATATTTGCGATGTATTAAAGTATAATGGTTATCAAAGGACGATTGCAAATTTATATGAATCTGTATTTAAAACATTTAACCCCCAATGTTACCTGCGTTACAGTCATTTTTCCCAGTTCTTGAAAATGTGTCTGAGTGTAGTGTTCTTTCCAATTTTAAGAAAAGGAAAATACAAATACGAAAATGAAAGAACAAGTTTGTTCTAAAATGATCGGAAATTGGCTTATACTTACACAGAGTCCAGGGACAACAAACCAAACAATAGTTCATCCGGGAGGGTGTCGATAGGATTGCCTGACAGATCCCTGAAAAATAAAATCCCATACGAACTTTACTTATATCCTGCTTAAGTATATTTATAAGTGTACATACAACTATATACCTATTATTGGACAAAATATGAAAAGTAAGTAATTAACAAATAAGGAGAACTGTTTTAGAAAATATATTGGAATTGAAGGTATGACGCTAGATCACCGTAAGTGATATATATATATATATATATATATATATATATATATGTATATGTATATATATATATATATATATATATATATAGAGAGAGAGAGAGAGACAGATAGATAGATATAGATATATATATACATATATACATATATATATATATATAATATAAATAAATAAATATATATATATATATATAACGAGTATATATATATATATATATATAAAGAGTATATATATATAACGAGTATATATATATATATATATATATAGAGTACATATATATATATAACGAGTATATATATATATATATATATATATATATATATATATATATGTATATAAATTTTCTCTATACTTATATATATATATATAATATAAATAAATAAATAAATATATATATATACATATATATACATATATATATATATATATATATATATATATAACGAGTATATATATATATATATATATATATATATATATATATATAACGAGTATATATATATATAACGAGTATATATATATATATATATATATATATAACGAGTATATATATATATATAGATATATATATATATATATGTATATAAATTTTCTCTATACTTACACAGAAACCAAGTTGTGCAAGTCAGCAAAAATGTCGTCCGCGAGTATCTCAATCTCGTTCTTATGTAAATCCCTGAAAGTGAACAGATCATGGCATGATAAATTATGTACTTCTAATATGACTAGGTTTTTATGAAACAAGAAATTACGCACATCGAAAACATCAACAGTGCACTTCCTACTGTGTGTGAAGTGTAAATTGAATTTAAGATCTTGAGCGGCTGCAAAGTACCAAATATTTCGCTCGTATCACCTTACATAAAGAAATATAATCCATATATTTCACTTCATTCATACACTGGTATTTATGACTTGCAAATTGAACGTGAACGCTTAAGCTAAAAGTGAGGATGTTAAAATATATCGCTGTAATTGTTTTGGTTTCGCGTTTTCTGAGTTATTTCAAATAGAGGATATTTTTAACATTTGAGGAATATATAAATATATAAATGAAAATCGTAATGAGTTGGAAAATCAAGAACAGTGAAAAAACTTTCAGCCTCCACCGGGATTCGAACCACGGGCCTTCCGCTCTGTACGCGGACACCCTAACTACTAGGCTATTGCGCTGATTGTATGTCCAGAGGTTCGAAACCGGTTTGGAAGGTCGTAATTCCACTGAAGGCGTTTGTCACCTGTATCGAACAATACTAGTTCTGTTTTTGGCGACATATTTTGCCTTACTCTAGAGATCAAACATGATGCTAACCAACTCGAAATCATTTGTGATTCCTAAAGCCGGACCTCGAAAGACATACTTTAAACTGACTTTATGTTAATGCAATGGAGGTAAACGACAAAGGCAAATGAATATAGATATATATTTGTTTATGTATATTTATATTTATATATGTAAATAAAAATATAAATCAATTCCCTACGATTTGAGACTGATGGCCCGCCATACATTCCATGCATGTATAATAATTAAAGGAATGTCGGACAAGTTGCAACACAAAGACTGTACGTGCATTGCAATGAATCTTCAATAATCTAGTAGGTATAACATTTAGAGACAACGTTCTTGACATTTCGACAAGAGTGTATAAAGTTAAAAGGCCTAAATCAAGATATGATGTCATAGCACAATTAAGCCCTCCTCAATTCATAGATATAGATTGGAATGTTAGATCAGTTTACGAAAGCACTGTGAAAGGCAATGCTAAAATGTTAGTTCATTGGTGATCCCTGGTGATCTTCAACGAATTGCAGTACTTGCAGCAGTGTTGTTAGTAGCAGTAACGGTAACGTTGTGTCTTTGGACGATTACGAAACTGTCAAGTTTGATGGGGTGGTGACGCTGCCGGTAATGGCGCTATTGCCGATGGTTGATTTGATGCTGTTATTGAGGGAAGGTTGCAAATATTATGTATACTTACAAATATTTCAAATGGATTAGATTTGAAAATAATGTGGCAGGAAGACTTGTAATATTGTTGAAACTTAAGTCTCTGAAGGTAAAAGAATAAGGAGGAAAAATGTGAAAAATATATGATGACACATAACAAACTTTTTTCCACATTTTTTGTAGAAACTTTAGCATAATCTGTCACGTTATAATTCGTCTAACTTTAATTTGTTTATTAGCATTGTTCGTAGAACATACGCTACAACAGTTGCTTCTCAGTTGTTGTTGCTTTGGTGTTGTTTTTCGGTGCCTCTTTCGATCGCAATTTATGACTGTTAAATGATTTATTTATATGTGATATGATAAGAAAATAAGAACATGACTAACAGTGTTGAAATAACATGTACGTTTGTATAACAGGAAAACAACGATTCGTGTGATCTGTGGTTACAATTTTGCCCAACTGTTAGTAACGTTCTTGGCTAGTCCGAGGCAAATCGGTTAGTATATATTTACAATTGGTACGTTACATGATAGATTGGTTGCCTAGAGAAATTAACTGTGCAAGCCTTATTGTCAGCATGTGTATGTTAAATACAACATGTTATCTAAATATCATTAGACTTACTGTCGCATGACACACAAATTCAATGCTAAATCTAATAGGTCACTTAATATAACCTGAGAGGGACGGAGGAAAATTATTGTTGATGCGGCCTTGGCAGGTGGAAGAGGAGGATGGGGGGGGGGGGGTGTCAAGGAGGGTGTCCTGTATACACCAAGGGTTCAGGTGGCGAAGTGGTCAATACCTTGATGGGGTCCACTAATGGGGAGGAGCCCCTTCCCTTCCCCATCTCTGAAATGGCATCATTTTATATAATTCTGAGAAATGTCAGTAACAAGACTAATTCTGAAAGTTAAGATTACGTACTAGGGTGAGGATTCATTTCAGTACCATAGCACAGATACATTTAAGTGAAATATAGTCCTATGTAAAATGAGAATATTATAACATATATGTACAGTCGTAAACTATTATAGCAATATACATCATCATACTATTTGCAGTGATTGTGAAAGGCTTGAAAGGGTTCTGTGAGTCATTAATTTTATTGTGTTTTACTTATATGCTAAGCTAACCTCAGATTACATGAAACCACTTCACCCCTCCATCTATCCTCACGAACACAAACTAATTTCTGCATTGATATAGCACTTAGGGGGGAGGGGGTAATACAAGGGCTAAAGAAGGTTCCTATGGAAAGAAAGGAATTGTGTACAAATACTCCTGTTAAAGCTACGTCTGTGTATATGCAGCTGATTAATATTTGGGTATTTGAAGCTTAAACAAACCATACCAAAAAAAAAATACATTGGACAGCTGCTTTAACGTAACGTAAGTTCTAGCGCAGAGCTCTCCTTTTCAAACTAGCCAGTGCCTTACCAGCCCCATGCACCCACACCCAAATAATTTATATAAAAATGTGCCGCGATTGCACGAAGACCCCGACACATTGATATATTCTATCCTCAGAAATTCTTTTCCCCTGCCCAAAATGTTCCACAGATACACTGGATACTATCAAGACACTGAACTAATTGACCTCATTTAATATTAGTAATTCATTTGCAACTTCTCAACAGTGCCCATATATTATATTTCACTTAAGAGCAAAGTATGGTATGACAAATATATTTATATAAAATTAAGAAAACAATATGACGGATCATTTCTATTTTTTTCTATTTTTTTTTGGTTATAGTTGGCCTAAAATAAATATATAATCTTTATTTCGAAATTAATGCCTCCAACTAGAAGCATACAAAGACGGCAGAGGCACACTCCTAACATGCTATAGACCAGGGGTTCCCTAACTGGGGTGCATGAACCCCTGGGGTGCGTGAGTCCATTCCAGGGGGATCGTGAGACGTTTCTGAAAGTCAAAACTAGAGCACTTTTTTTGAACTAATATCTTATATATCATATAATTTAGTAATGTAAAAAAGTCGTACCCATCGACAATTTTTTTTGTCGCATTACATACGCATATGTTGCCATAGTACTACTTCTGTACCGTGCATGTTATAAATAACTAATTATGAAACAGACACAGGCTGCATGACTTTGGTGAAGTTGGTGTACGCATAACAGGTATACGTCGTGAAGATAAAGAGCTGGACTGATCTTAAAGTTTCCATATAAATATTTGTTCATCTCTTTGTTTTTGTTTTCATTACAATATTACACTACGTACTTGATCTTTTACGAAGCACTGTTATGAGTATTACAGTATAATAATGACTCAGATCGTGTCTCGAAAAGTTGGGGGTTCGTGGGCAACTCTAACATCCACAGGGGGTTCATGGGGAATAAAGTTAAGGAAACCCTGCTATAGACCCTATAGACGTCTAGGAAAGTCAATCTTTATAATTTTGTATTAGTCTGTCTTTGGTCTATATATCCGACTCAACATTGCGAGCCTGTGTATTGGTATGTTGGTGAGCCGGGTCGCTCCGTCTCTAAATATTTTAGTACCCATGTGCGAAATTGTTAACGTGTATCCTCTAAATTACACGTAAGCAGTCGTACCAAAATACTCCTGTACTTTTCCGTACAAGTACTTGACTAATAAATACATTCTATAAGTGAAAACACCATCGTTAGTGTCACTTTACGAACGTTTGTGCTGATAACTATTTGGGAGTAGTGTGGCAATGTTACGTTGGTGCCACCTACAGCTTGAGCCGTATCTCTGTATACGGCTCTGAGTGCCACATTTTGTTTCAGACATTTTTTCCAGTGTATAAACTTTCGTGGTTCGTAAAATCTATCACCGTTGATACATCGAGAGTACTTATCAGTTGATACTTCACATACTATCACTCGGATCACTCAGAATTGGAAACTAATGAAGGAAGAACTATCAATAGATGATGTTAGACTATGAGAGACTGGCCAGTCAGAGTTTGCTATGCAGTGATATATGTAAACTAACGTGTTAGGGAACACATACCACTGTCAATTTATCAATGCCTGGATACATCGAGAGTAATTATCAGCTGATACTTCACGTACTATCACTCAGACCACTCACTGAAAAGTTATGAAGCACTATTAATATATGATATTCGACTGTGAAAGATTGGCGATTCAGATATTTTAAACTATCATGGCCTAGCTTTATGTACAAGTTCCGTAACACACAGTAGGCTTACTTGCATACCTTACGTACCACACGCAATCGACAGCAATTTATTCGAACTACACAATTGTTAGTAGGCCCAATACTAAGCCTAGTTCAGGAGGATC
Organism: Apostichopus japonicus; assembly: GCF_037975245.1. Lineage (NCBI taxonomy): Eukaryota > Metazoa > Echinodermata > Holothuroidea > Aspidochirotida > Stichopodidae > Apostichopus > Apostichopus japonicus. The sequence goes on along the minus strand of NC_092564.1, from coordinate 3,812,639 downwards.
GTATAAACAATCGTCCCAAAACCTACATACCGAGAGGTTTTTGTGTCCAACTAGAAACAACTTTGGTAAGAAAAATACCCCCCCCCCCCGTGACTCACGGTACTGGTAGTAGGCTATTGTGCAATGTGTAACATAACAGTGAATGGTTACCGACTAATCTGTACAGAAACGACACATACATGAACAACGCAAGTGCAGATTATATCTGCGAACTAGCTTATTGCAATATAGCTTCCTCGTTATTGATCACCTTTAACTATGGTTTTCATAACTAGATCCAACATTTAATAGCTTTTTGCCAAATAAACAGCGTTCGCCATATACGTCAAATCCTATGTTGTGGGTGTACACCCCTGCATCCGCATATTTTAATGTTGGTTACTCTCATTTCACTCATATCGACATACGATAGCTCTATATATACCGTACCTATTGTAAAGGTTACAAGCATAAAGTTTTCCGATGTACTCACATATCAACCAGGCTTGTTGAGTTTTGAAATATTTCACTTGGCAACGTCTTCAACATGGTGTCAAATAAACGACTGTTACGAAATAAGGAAAAAGAGAGTCCTATAGGTGCAAGGATCGGAGATTTCATGTATCACAGATATTAAGAAGCATATAAAAGGACGACCAGTTGCGGCGCCAGGAATTTTTAGTTGGGGAGGCTAAGGGGGGGCTGAGCCAATTTTTTGGGTGGCTTACAAGATTGAGTGATCGCCGTCCTGGAAAGGCCTACATGCAAAATGGTGGCATTTAGCGAGGCTTTTGTCACCTGAAAATTTCTCCAAAAATATCCATTTTTTGTGAGTAACTTTAGTCAAATTAGAATGGAAGATACCAATTCACAGTTTTCGTATCACTAAAATATTACCTGCTGTGAAAGATCCAATTCCTTTGCTCAATTATTATATCGCGCTCTCTGACACAACTCCTGTTTTAGTCTGTATACACGCTGTTTGTGAAACGCACACGACATTGCCGTATGAGAACAAAATTCATCAAAATTTCCATTGACCATTGTAGCACTGCGTTATGGCTGACAAAATTTGGGTAGGCTATATTGTTTCAATGAGGTTTTTTTGTTGTTGTGCCTATTTCAGTTGGGGGGGGGGGGGCTAATGGGGGGCTGACTACTTCAGTGGGGGGCTAAAGCCCCCCCCCCCCAAGCCCCCCCCCCCCCCCCCCCCCTTAGCGCCGCCACTGAGGACGACATTATCAACCAGGTACAGATCGTCTGATCAAAGAAATAATACGCAATAAACAAAAGCAAAATAAGTATATTTAATTGAGGCATAATATGCTACTAACTATATTGTTACATTTTCCTTGAACTAGTGTTAATTTTGATACATCGTCAAAATATGCAAGGAGCGAAATATACATTGGAACTCCCTGACTCAAAACTTGTTTTGGAAACGTCCACCTCTCCCCAAATAAGGCCTTATGTTTCTGGTCAAATTTCGAGAGAGAAAATCTTAAAGAAGAGGGAAAAAATATGGAAACAGCATCACTTTTATGACATATTATGTTATCGCGGAGAATTTCCCTTTTACCTTCAGTTAAGGTATCATTTCCGCCATTCTTAGAGACTGGCAATTAAACCTACACACACTGGCGGATCCAAGGGGGGATCCAAGGGGGCCATGGCCCCCCCCAAAGGTGAGCCAAAAAGTGTTTCCGAACATCCGCTAAATCATATGATTGGAAATTAAAAAAATCGAGAGGAATAGCAGTGGTAGACTAGTCTAAACCTTTTCGTTTTCTGGATTAAAATTAAATGCAATTCGCGGGAATTAGACCCGCATTCTAACACCCAAACCCGCTGACCCGCACAAGCGTCCGAAAAACCCGCATTGTAATTGTCAAGTATACATAAAAAATTTGCATCAAATTTTGACTTAGCAACCATCATTTCTTTAGCATTTAGCATAATAGAGTATAAAACCTCCTTTACAGCATCATTTGAACCTCAAATTAGCCTATAATTCTTTGAATTGGGGCGAGCAGCGAACATTTTCATGCCACGGGAAAGAATGAATTATCACCTACTATTCAATTTATTGATGTTACACACACAAAAATGCATATTTCTCAGAAAATTTTGGGTGACAAAAACCTTTCTAAGTGTCACCATTTTACATGTAGGCATCACCAGGATTCCAAAAAAATTAAAAAGGGGAGGGGGGCACCCCTCCCCTTATACCCCTCCCCCAGGACGGCGATTCGTGGCATGGACCAGCATTTGCCTTCTCAAGAGTTGGGAGCTATGTAAATGTATGAGCATGAGGTTTAACACCATTTTGCAGTTACAGGCTGGTTGTAAGAAATTTATAACCTATGAGAAATAAAATTTCTTGAGAAAGATGATCCCAACTTTGTTTAATAAGTATTTTAGAAAATTACACCTGGGAAACATTTGTTTTAGAAATAAATTAACATCGCCATTGTACACTTTTGTCGCACCAAATTGCATCTGAGGGCATTCAGCAATAGAAAATTTTCCACCCCCTCCCCTTAGACCCCTCCCCCATATCACTCTAATGCCACTTTGGCCCCTCCCAAACAAAGGCTCTGGATCCGCCAGTGCCTACACATACTATTAAACTTTGTAATTCCAAAGCCTCTTCGTCAATAGTTATTTCGATGTTTAAAAGTAAACATTCTTTTAAAACATTCAAAGTAATAAAAGATTCAAAACTACAATATTTCCACTTTCTCGTTTCATTCATAAAATATTAGGTACGTTTAGCAACTGGTTACGAATCATATAATCACACACACAAACACACGCTCACACACACACATATATATATACACACACACATATATATATATATGTGATATATATATATATATATATATATATATATGTATATATAAATGTATATATATATATTTATATATATATAATATATGTATTTATATATATATATATATATATATATATATATATATATATATATACATACATATTGGTTCCAGTTCTCTGATGATCGCTCAACACGTGAAACTCTGAGTAACAACTACTTTATCTATTCGTTTTCATGTTACGTAAACAGTTCCTTCATTTTTTAAAGTTACTCACAGTTCGCTCAGTTTACCCAGATTCCTAAAAATGTCTCCAGGTAGCGTAGATATTATATTTTGTTGTAGATATCTGAAACGTAAATGTATTAATAAACTGTATGAGGCTGAGTTTAATATCCATGTAAATATGTTTAAAATATGTAAAAAAATCTTTATTAAGAGTACCTTTATATAGACGCTTATATACTCTGCCTTTCGTAGTAACTATCCATGTTAGCATGACTGTATTGTGACATGATACATTGCAATATCAAGGTATCAAGGGTCACCTTGTTAAGTTCAATATATAGGCATGGAATGCACATAGTAATATTTTCTTAAAATTCCAAGGTACAACATGCACATATCATTGAACCGATGTTGAATGTAACTGGTATAACTGCTTATTTGGGTAAGGGAAGCACGTGCATGTAAACCATGGTTTACACACACTGGAAGGGGGAATTGCCGTTTATGTAGATGGCTTCATAGATAACAACATTTGTGATACTGTATTCTGTCTCCACGATTTCGGAAGTTATAGATTTGTATCAAATATGTGAGGAAGAGACTTATGTGCCCATGCAAGAGCTATGGTAACATCAACTACATATTATGCTGATGGAATGTACTTACAAGGATTTCAAGTTTGTTAAGTTTTCGAAGATGTTGGAAGAAAGTGACTGGAGTTGGTTGTCTTCCAATCGCCTGCAACAAAGAAAGAGAAAGCAAATCATTTATATCTGTAATGCAAACGTAAAGCGACCTCGAACATGTTATTACTCCATTTGAGCGATTGACTGTGCACCTTTGATTTGGCATTCTATATATGATCTAGGAGTTGTTCTTAACACACCCACCGGTTTTGTTAAGACACATTTACACATACAGAGGCGGTAGAAGCGAGGAGGGGAGGGGGTGCACAAGGAGCACGTGACCCTCAAAAGTGCACCCTTATTGTAAAAAAGACTCCATTTGTTGACAAATTAAATATTATTGTTGTTAAAAAAAAATGTTTAAATCTATGAGTGACCTTTTGTTGACAAACATTCAAATACAGGATTTCGCAGTGTGAACGCACAAAATGAATTAATTTGTTTGAGGTAACTTTATGCTTTGGTATGTTGGACCGTTCTGCGACTGAGTAAAATAACATTAGCTTCTAGCAACGGGATTGCGAATTGAACCACGTCACGGAAATGAGTAATACTTCCTTATATATGATATGTAATAATAAATAGATATGTGAGAATTGCAAAGCTGTATCCGGCTTTAAAGGAATGCAGCCAAATATTTGACAATTCAAGGGAGATAGTTTAGGGATTATACAGAAACGAAATATCAGAAGAAAAAACAACAACAACTAAGTATAGCCGCTGATGAAGCTCCAGAAGGACATGTCTAGGTTTGTTACTGGTTTGATGTAGCTCTGCAATTGCATTGACCACTTTGCCTCTAAAGGAAGATCCTGATTGATTTACAAGTCAAACTCTGTATATTTTGTGGACCCGTATAGGCCTCTTTAACTCCACTGTTCCTATAAGTATTTTTGTATATTTAGTTTGTTAACATACGTATTACTTACAAAGTTTCCAGGTTAGGTAAACGTGCAAACACATCAGGGGAAAGAACACGCAGCTTATTAGTTTGTAGTTCACTGCAAGAAAGGTAAACTATGAGATGAATTCACAACAGGATGTGCCTTGCTTTCTAACATAAACACATAAACATGCAAATGATTACTCTAAAGAAATGTATCTGAAAATTGTCTGTATTTCCTCAGAGCGGAATGGTACACAAATCAGTGTTCTTCATAAAAGCAATTATAATGATATTAATATAATATAAATAAATTTAATAGCCAGTATCCGTTTTTGGTTCACTTGGATAAATAAGGAAAGTGTAAAAAGGTTGATAAAACTATAACAATGTTTAAAAATTGCACGATGTGCAACTTTTAATGACATTTCATGAACTGTCAAATGTGTTCGGAAAATATATGAAATACATTGCTTATGACCGTATCTGCATTGTATTTCAAACTTTAACGAGAATGTATATAAGCCATAGTGACTAATCAACAAGCACAGACAAGTTAACGATTGCACTATTGAAAAATTTATCGTATTTTCATGAATTAACATAATCATTAATTAACTTACGCTGTGCGTGCTTCAGTGGCGTAGCCAGACTTTTTCATCTGGGGGGGGGGGCAAAGGGAGGGGGGCGAAGGGTCTGATTGGTGGGGCAGACTAAGCTAGTACAACAGACATACCAAACAGTTTGCATGACAAACTGTGGCAAATCGGGTATTGTGTCAGCAATGTAGGGCACAGATGGTCACTCTAGTTAGCTGACGTTTTATGTTATTTCCACATAGGTATTATTAACGATAAAACAGATCACTGAAAAAGTCATCGATAGTTCTCTTTAAAAATCTGAATAGACTATGCTCTTTCTGTCAGTATTCAAAGATGATCAGCATGATATCTGACTGGCCTGGGAGTGTAACCACCCCCCCCCCTCCCCAATCAACAAAAGATGTTATCATTCCCCCTTCGGGCCCTTCTTTTGCACTGTCTAGGGCTCATTCAAACAGTTTAGCGAAGGTTAATTCGCCTATTCTGATGACTGTCTGCGAACTTATCGACGAATTCGTCCAAATTGATCCCCTCGGACAGTTCCATTTCGATATGTAAAACTCCGAGATCACTAAGGCGACTGTCTGACATTGTGTTCCGCAGATAGGTTTTGACGAGCTTCAATGTTGAGAAGCTGCGCTCGCATCCAGCACTCAATACCGGAATCGCAATGGCAATTTTACAAAGGCGTAACAGCTCTGCAAAGACATCATTATATGGCTCCAGAAACGATGTCAGCGACAGAAGGTTGGGTGGTGGCGTCTCTCCCGTGTTAGCGAACTTGCGCTGGAGGAGTCTCTGTGCTTGCGGAACCTCGTGGTTGAGGTCTTCCAGCTCGCATCGAAAACTTGGCCAAACTGTTCGACGCTTTCCATCGAGAGGAAATCCTTATATACTCTCTGGATTCAGTGATTGGATCCCTCTCATGATCTGGCAGTTTTCTGTGGAGAAGCGCTTGTTCATTTCCGCAAGGGCGTAGGAACCGGGGGGCTGGGGGGGGGCGCCAGCTCCCCCAGTGAAAAATGTGGAGGGGCGGAAGTATCATTCCGCCCCCCCCCCCCCCCCCCGCTTCGCAAGTCAGAAAACCCCTTTTTCATTTCCAAATGAGAAAAATATCTCATTTGGAGCACCAAATTGCATCTAAGGCCTGGTGAAAATACAAAATTAAGTTTACAAAATGGAGTAGGTGTTGAAGTGTGCTATATTGCACCAAATTGCATCTGAGGCTACCTGGAAATGCAAAAAATTCCAAAGGGGAGGGGGACACCCCCTCTCCTTAGACCCCTACCCCAGGCCGGCCATCAGTCTTCAGCCCCCCCCCCCACACGCAAAGTACCTTCCTACGCCACTGCATTTCCGCGGTGATGGTATCGACGATCGGATAGAACACGTTTATCTTGATGCTCTCCTTCGTAGTTGACGTATCCTCCTCTGCCATTAACCGCTCTATTACCACGCTGTCACATAGCTGTGCTGGCAATTGCCTTTGCCGACTTGGTCGGTGCCAATCATTTCGGAACACAATCCAGGGATCAGGGATAACCATGTGAACATAAACTGAACGTATATGGTAGGCCATACGGGAAATAATTGCTGATTTAATGTCCGTACGAAATAATTCTCAGCCAATCACCATGCAGCTTCATATGCCGGTATTAAATATAATTAATACTGACATTAAATAGAATTAATACGGGCATTAAATAGAATTAATACGGGTATTAAATATAATTAATACGGGCATTAAATAGAATTAATACGGGCATTAAATAGAATTAATACGGGCATTAATAAAATTAATACGCGCATTAAATAGAATTAATACGGGTATTAAATAGAATTAATACGCGCATTAAATAGAATTAATACGGGCAGTAAATAGACCAATCACATCAGCAGGATTCTCACTTGGTCATCTGATCTGATCGCCGCGCCAACCTACAACTTACATTCTTCGAAGAATAACAAGACGGTTCAAAGCATTGCGAACTGATAAAACATCGGACAGGGGGATTGAGGGTCAACATTTGTCAATTGCCTACAAGTATCGTTCGCTTCTCGACGAAAATCATGCAAAAATTGTTCTTTGTCTGTCATGCGTGCCATGCGTTGTATGTTGTACCTTGATTGCTAGCTACAACTACACTGCTCTCACGCTGGGGGATTAACACTAACTCAGACTGAGCATGGTAACAAAATTCGCTGATGTGATTGGTCTATTTAATACCCGTATTAATTCTATTTAATGCGCGTATTAATTCTATTTAATGCGCGTATTAATTCTATTTAATGCCCGTATTAATTCTATTTACGTGGTAGAAAAATTCGCTGATGTGATTGGTCTATTTAATACCCGTATTAATTCTATTTAATGCCCGTATTAATTCTATTTAATGCCCGTATTAATTCTATTTAATACCCGTATTACTTATATTTAATACCGGCATATGAAGCTGCATGGTGATTGGCTGAAAATTAATGCCGGTATTAAATAGAATTAATACCGGTAATAATTTTAATTCGTACGGACATTAAATCAGCAATTATTTCCCGTATGGCCTACCATAAACGTAGCCTCCGCTTGTGAGTGCCGCGGAGACCGTTTAATTAAATTGCCAACCCGTTTCCACATTTGACAATACAGAGACAGTGGCGTTTCTTTGCGCTGCTGCTTGGGTCAAATTCTTTTTCAAGGCAATGTTCCCATGGAAGTGATTTTTATTTTGGCCACCCAATTTCGCAGACAGAGAATAAGGTAAAAGGTAAAGAATAAAAATTGCATAAAAACCATGGTAATACGCCCAGCAACATATTTAGTGTGCATTCAAGTTTTTTTTCTCATTCAATAATTCCATTTGGGGGGGGGGGGGCAAGTGGGGAGCAAGCATTTCAACTGGGGGGCTCCCCCCCCCGCTGGCTACGCCACTGGCGTGCTTCCTTTTTTAATTAACTAAACTACACTTACAGTACTTTCAACATGGTTAAATTGTAAAATGCCAGGTTTGGAATTTCTTGGATTTGGTTTTGGTTCAGATTTCTGTACAAGGAAAGAAAAGTTCTCCTTTTTAATCATAACCAATGATATAGCTCTAGTACATATCTGCCATAAAGTTAGATTTGTATATGTGAACACATTTTGAAAAGTACATACTGAAATTCGCATAATATAGACAAGCACATCGCTTAAACAAAACACATTTCAAAATTAGGTTGGAAAAGTTAATATATTGTAAAGAAAATATTGAAACAAATCAATAATGGTCGAAAAAGGAATAAATAAAGCAAACCTAAAATTCACAAATTGTTTTCTATGTAGTAACCTCGTTGGACGTTTAATTAAGGGATTATATTTAATACGGTTATCAGGTGCGTATCCAGGGGGGCGTTGGGGGCGCGCGCCCCCCGGGTAAGGAAAAGAGGAGAGAAAAAAAAAGAGAAGAAAAAAGGGAAAAGGAGGGGAAAAAAGAAAAGGAGGAGAGGAAGGAAGGGAAAAGAAAAAAGAAAAAAGAGAGAAAAAGGAGAAAAGGAGGGAGTAGAAGATAGCCAAGACCTCGGGAAGAGAAAAATCCCTATTATATACACAGGGTAGCCAGTGACAGATCAAGGATTACGGAGGGGGTGTGCGCCTCACCCTACCCCTTACCCCGACAATTATTGACGTTTCCGTTTTTCCTCTCTCACTAATGTACTTGAACTCGACCGAGTCGTCGGGGAACATAACGCATTTCGGGAAGGGGGCGACCGCCCCCCCCCCGAAGAAAATTTTCTTTATGACATCGCTAGTAATTTCAAAATAGACAATGCTTAGATGCAACTTACAAGGCCTGGGAAGTGTCATTTCCAGCGATCTGGGAGGCATTTTCGGCCAAAATTTTTCTTGTACGCTTCGCGCCAACTCATGGTGGCGCTTCGCTTAGATAGTTTGCTTACAGGCTTCGCCCTCCCTTGGCAATTACTCGCTACACGCCTGTTCGAATTTGTAAAGCAAAGAGCAGATATAACATCATATCAATGAGCATTGAAATGCATGTTCCACGATGTACAGCCTCAAAAACTGTCAATGTGTGTAGTCAAAGGCGTAGCAGCCAGATTGGATTTGGGGGCTGTAATGACTTGCCCGAAAAAAAAGCCAAAATTTTTCTCGCGCACAGCGCGCATTCAACATGTCGATGCCAATATCATATAGACAAGATCGGTCATTACATTGTATCGCATCGTTTACCGCACGGTCCGTCAAAGTTGCACAGTATACCGCCGGATGCTAATGTAAACAACCAAATGTCTTATGTAGATGGAGAAAAAGCATACAGATCCATTTATGTCAAAACTCTCTTTTACAGTAGTAATGTCGGCCAAGCTTACAACTTTATTTCAATTACCAAGGAGATCATTTTAAGCTATTCATTGCTATTTATTTTTCTTTCAGTAGGTGCCCAAAAAATGGGAAAACAATTGGGGGGGGGGCTGCAGCCCCGCCTCCTACGGGACCTACGCCTATGAGTGAAGTGTTCGGTTTCGATATACCTCATATCGGAAATATCTGCTATTTTTCTGTTCCTTCAACCAAGTTTTGTAAAAGCCATTATAAGAGGTTGCAATATTTCTACACCAATAAATTAACTGTGTCGGAATTTTAGAAAATTTCCTCACCAACATTCTTCATCATACTTTCCTCTACTCGTTCAATTTTGACCTGTCTGTTAGGGGTTCAAGGAGGTTTTTCTATATTGGTTGTCTATAGATTGAATTTAGTGCAACATTATGGGTATGTTTTCAAGTGATTTTATTCACGAGAAAAGTGAATTTTCAAATTCTCAACAAGTAATGGGCTTAAAACCTTCAAAAGTGGGGCTTTCGGATATTGTGGGCCGTGACGTAGAATAACCTACAAAAGCAATGATCCATAGGACATGCAATCAGGTCGAACATGATGTGTGACTGGTGACAATCTTCAAAAAGGTTATGGATGGAAAAAACTTTGGGGAAATACTTGGTTCTCAGGCAAAAGTGTACATCTGGTTGCTCATTTTCAAGCCCGAGAAGTGCCATTTCCGGTGATCTGGGGGTATCAAAACCAGAAATTTTCTTGTACGCTCCGCGCCAACCGATGGTGGCGCTCCGCTTAGATAGTAATTCGCGCCCCCCGGGTTAGAAAATCCTGGATACGCGCCTGGTTATGCATATAGAAATTACACATGTTTCGCTTTTTCATATTGGCATACATGATAATAATAATAATAATAATAATAATAATAATAATAATAATAATAATCATAATCATAATCATAATCATAATCATAATCATAATCATAATCATAATCATAATCATAATAATCATAATAATCATAATCATAATAATCATAATAGTAATGATGATGATGATGATAATAATAATGATAATAATAACAATAATACTAACAAAAATAACAACAACAATGAAGAGAATAATGCTTTTAACACCCAACATGAGAAATTGTACTATACATATTGAATCTATTTTCCCTTGTATTATACAAAATGTCTAAGCAAATATTTATGCCATACACTAAATATGTTTATGAACTGTACACTATGATGTTGGTGATAAACTGTCTGCAAGTGGGAGGGGATGATTCCCCTGATTTCTTCGAGGGGGTGGGGGTGGGTAAGCCCAGAAGTATACGTAGAAGCGTCTCTGCCTCTTGATACATGTGGCTTCGGTGACAGTACTTTTTTTATTTACCAAACTATTATCTATATGCAGTCCATGCCATCAAATCTACTTACAGCTCTTCTAGGTGGGTTAAATTCCAAAAGGCATCAACTGGTACTCTTGTGATCTCACTCATTATGATATATCTATAAAAGAAAAGTTAAATTAAGCAGTTTTATCATATACACTTTACCTAACTTCAGAGCTTCACAACCCTGTATAACATTTTTGTATTATACAAACAAGGTGTGGCAGAATATTACGTTATGCATTAATAGCATAGCAGTGCAGTTTTGGAGTGCTTGGACGAACGGAGAATATAATGTAATGCGGCTAAAAACCTATAGCCGTATCTTGGTTATGTTCTTGCAAAAATGAAGTTTATTTTTAATAGGGATACGCCACCCACTTTCGTTGGACGTGAACGGGATACTCCTACCCCCCCCCCCTCACCCCTCTCATGTCTTTCAAAGTAGATGTGTCAATCAGTTCACGTGCTTGAAAGTTCAAACGCATCATGCGCTAGGATCGAAACGCCAGGCCAACTTACTTTTATATATTATTGTCTTTGCCACAATAAATACATACAGAATATGTTGTCAACAAAAATCAAACAACAGGCATACTTCATGATTGAAAAAAAAAATAACCTGGCTTGGGCAAGACATGTGAAATAGTGAGGAGGAAATGAAACTGAAATGAGGTTTGCATTTTTACGCCACAGTTATACCATAGTGTATATATATATATATATATATATATATATATATATATATATATATATAGAACAATTTGTAGGAAGTGAGAACCGACGGGGAAGTTGAAGGTCATCAATGTTGCTCTCAGGTGAAAGAAACTGAGCTATGAGCCAACAAATCCGATCGAGAAGGAACAACAATGTTGTTCCCATCGACTATATCGATAGTAGAATGTTGTAATTTTTTGAACTTCTTTATGTGCGCTATAAAACTGTTTCTATTGAGATCCTCTATAAGATATTAGGAACTAGGATCGTGAAGTGGACCTCTTTGTGATTATTAATTTGAATTGACTTCTATCGTTACACCGCCGTGGGCTCCCAACACCATGCATCTCTTGCCATTCCCCCTTTCTCAGTTCTGCCGATTTCAGTGACCCAATTACTAACAAAGAGTGACTCACAAGAACGTGGCATTCGAAGGAATGTCCCGTGGCACTTCATGAGGCTGAATATCCTTGCAAAAGACATCAGTAAAGATGTCCACGAATGAGCAGTCACAAACACCAGTCGGTCCACATGCCTCTGTATTGTAAATATATGGCGATAAAGTGTAACATTTGAATCTTTTTTAACACATCAACATTTTCCTCACTGACCCACTCATAACAAGCACTGTTGATCTTACTGAAAGATCAGCAATGGCTTGCTGGTAATGTCTAGCTATTTCACAGATCATGTTTTCTCTGTAATTCTGTCTCTTCCTCCCTTGGACTACTTCTTAAATAGGTAAAATTATACAAGTAGCCTAATGTTTCTCTGTGAGGTAAGATATCGGTAACCATACTCGTTCGGACTAACATTTTTGCAAGGAATAAAGATAAACCTTGAAACGTATACTGCTAATGCACCTTTATGACACAAATTAGCTGATGAGGTAGGCCTGGGAGTAAGGGAACATTTAGAGAGTCACCCGTGTCTCCCAATCGTTCATTTCTAACGGTATTAGGGCACTAAGCATAACAAGACCAGGAATTTCGCTAGTTGGTTTCACTGAACAAGAGCTGTTCGGGTGTTTTTAAAGGTTATCTTGTATTGTTGTATTATATGGTGAACATTTACTATACATTGTTTCGAAAAGACAGGTCAGTCATTTTATCCATTTATCTACATAGACACAGCTAACCTAGTATTATGATAATTACCTTTCCTATTAGTCGTATCAGTATTAAGACTGATCTTAGTTGATGAACATATCACACAAATACCAGAAACCATGACGACTGCCAAGAACGTCATTCTAAGTGATCGGACCAGCAAACGACCTTTAAAATGCCAAAAAGGGCAAAACAGGGGTTATTGTCAAAAGTAAAGAACAAGAACAATATAAGCACAATCAATTGAAGGAAAACAAGAAATACTACGAAAAACGACCGTTGATATTGGAGCGAAGTAAACTCGACTCATCTTTGATTTGGTAGACAGTTGCATCCACAAGGAGTATATGAATCACACATAGGTATTTGAATCACACATAGGAGTACATGGATCACACACATAGGAGTATTTTAATCAAGCCTATCGACGGAATCTCATATCAATATTGTTTTAATGGATATAGACAACAGTTTAGAAACGGAACCTCTTACTTCTGTTTCTTCTTCATTATGTATACTGAAAGGGACACTTTTGCATTTTATTTCAATAATGTTCATCAATTTGCCTCTACTGAGGATCTAGGTAACTTGAATTTTATCGTGAGTATATTGAGGGACAAACCGAGTGCCTTCACTTGCACTTGCATTGTGCCCCGGGCCCGTTAGCCTAACTCGATCCCATATTTAGGAGAACTTTATTCCAAAGAGAAATGACGATGAGATGGAATAAGTCAACTTTATAATTTCAACTAATGCAAGTTTGTTCTCAAGCTTACCAACCGTCGTGCACAGTTATTATACAATCATCGCAGACAACGATAATATATTGAAAATTCTTGACATTTTTCTACCAAGCATCTGTTGATCACATACATAATACACGTTCGTGGCTACCTTATATATTGATTACGGTCAGTGTGTGTTTAATTTAATCCCTTAAAATACATATTGATATAAATCGAGAATTGAAGAAAACGTTGCAGCACGTGATAATACAATTTACCGATGGCAAAATGATTAAATATGAGGATAGCATAAAACTATCAGGGTGGAGGGGGGCAGTTTCTGTAACGAGTCCGCCCTCCAGTTTTGGAAAAACCCTCAAAAGTGGCCCTTTTAATAAATTAATTGTTTCTCACTTTGTTACTGAAAAGTACCCTTCTTCAATTTGACAATGAAACGGTGCACTTTGTATAGTTAAAAGAGAAGTCTGTGGGGAAATTAACAATACTATTTAGAAAGTGGCCTGTAAAAAAAATTTAAACGATATAGGCCTGGTAACTAAAAGAACGGTACCGTGTTGTTAAAATACTAAAAATACTATAACTTGTGGTACGATATATAGAACGCAGAGGTCTCATGTTATCGGGAAGCTTTGAGTGATTTTGCGATTTGCTTTCTCAAATCGAAGTGAAATATCCTGCCCCTTCGAGGCTTGTTCCTGATCCTGCTCGCAAGCCCAACCTTTCCCTCTTCCTCCGCCTCAAGAATGAAGAAATTTTGGCCTAAGCTTAAATAAAAAATAATACTATGCACATACCAGGTGAGTGGACCATCATATTTGCAGTATTCGAAACTCTGTTGCTGTGATGTAAACGGTAAATATTTTAAATAATTCGTTAACTTTATATCTGTTGCAACGGCGCAGTGTAATTTCGGCTCCAAAATAGCATGTGTCTTTCTCTAATCGAAGGTGACGATAAAAACAAAATTCCAAGGCTTCTGTAGAAGCTATATGAAAGTCTGATATAAAAACATCGTCTAACGGTTTAATATACAATCATAACGGAATGATCGGCAGTCTGCTATGAACATCGACCTCCGCCAAGTCAAAAGGCCAAGTCTGAACTATGAATAATAATTTTAATATAGCCAACGAATGTCAGATTGATAACTGAATATTTAAAAATAGCACGCATTATTTTTGTAAACGACGATTTCAAAACGACTGTTTGATCAGGAAACAGGAACTATAATCCTCAACTTGAGTGGGAAATGTTAAAGCTATGGCTGTAGGGAAGTTACTTCTGATGATTATGAGCTGGAACAACGTGTAATTGTTTTGAACTATATATATACGGGCAATTATCTTTGAACTGAATTATTTTGAAATAAGATTGGCACTTAATTAAATTGGCTGTGTGAAGAAAGTTTAATTTTGATATTTTTTACCAACAATTTTCAAATCTGCAATTCTTAACTGGACTTCAGCAGAAGAATGTGAATATCTATTCAAGGCTCTGAAATGGTAGCAACATGCGGTTATAAGATTATTGGCAGTTATTTTTGATATGTTCCTAGAGAGTAATCATAACTTTATAGTTGGTTGGAAGGAAGTCAAACCTTCCTGCTCTGGAAATTCAGCCTTATCTGTTTCCTTCAAAATAGAGGTACTTGTGCGCCTACCATTTCCGACAATTGTTCAGGTGTGCAGAGTCAAGTCGGCTCTTTCATCTTCCTTCGCTGAACTTCATCGTGTGTCTTGACCACCGTTCAGCACATTATTGGGCGTCTACAATAACAGACTTTGCAATAATCTTAAACCAGGAAACGCTGTGTTTATTTCTTCTACAGAGTTGAAAAGCCACTCAGAATTTTAATTGCCCCTCTTGTTGACTTAATGTTGGCATGGGTATCAGTTTCAACACTGTTAGCATTTCACCTTGAAAATATGAAAAGAAAAAAGATGATCAATGTAGAAGGTTTCAAGTCCTGTTAGTACTACTGTACAAATACAAGAGAGCCTTTGGAACATGGGCATCAATAAAAAAGTATGTTGTGTTATCTCAAAGCGTTTCGTCTTTGGTACATTAAGTTGGAGTAGTTTTAATTGTCCTCAATTTCTTCCGATGTCTCCAGTCTTATACGTCACCATCCATTGATCTTCTAGCAGCACCAATATTTGATCAGACCAGCAAGCTTTACATGGAGGATAGCTATAACCAAGATTTCTCCTGAAACACAGATAATGCAAAGTATTAACTCATGCAGCATTTTCATTTATTCATTCGTTATTGCTTTCTCGCAACAGGAATACAAATTAGAGAACATGCAGTTTAGACATTAAAATAGTTGTAATGTTATGAAGAGGACGTACGCTGAAAAACCTTGGCATGTTTGGCATGACATTCCCTGAAGAACAATAGTAAGTGAAGAAAAGAAAAATCGAGGAATGCAAACGAAGCAACCCACAGTTACCTATTGATCCCGTCCCCCAAGAAGAAATATGAAGGCAAAGAGTTGACTTGGAGTTCTTAATTTTGTTTGTATAGTTATGTTCAACCCCTAACTGACATGCATGACCAATTAAAACTAATCACAACAACAGCTTCTCAGGCAGAGATGTCGACCTCGTTGTCATTATGAATTCTCTGCAAAACAAATTGAAATGTCCCCTCGGAGAATCCCTTCTTGGGTATTTGTCTAAGTAACTGAAGGGACGGTGAAGCGGGGATAAACTGAGGGGAAGGGCGGGGGGGGGGGGATTAACGACGTGTGGCAGTGTGACCTCCGACTCTCAGTGGCCAACCACAAAGTTACCTAGATAAAAACGGTTCCAACAAAATGGATCCTACATTCATTCTGTATCACAATTCCAGTTATGGGTTTGTGAAAGCTCCCTTTTTTATCTTACCTAAGGTTATTACAAGCTCCAGGACGTTCCAAATAATCAAGACAATTGAAACTGGATCTCCGCAAGAACTAGGAATCTCATTCGCAGCTACAATGACGTTGATAAAAACTACTGTCAAAGACAGCATCTTTTCGGAGCAATGAGACAATTTGAACTTTTATAACTTCATCAATAGATGATCGACATAAAGTTCATTTATTAGACATGATTTTACTGTAATTTCGTATGAAACTATGTCACATTTGATGTCATAAAACTTATGAAAGTGGTCGATGTACACGGTTGTACATGATGATTCTTAGCAATGACTTACCGCAATAATACATTATACAAATGATTACCTTTCCAGAAACTCAGAAAAACTTTCCGGAATAATTGATAAATGATAATAATTCATCCAAGCTTATAGGTCGCCGTTGATAGGCGATATCTGTTAACATCAAATAAAACGATTTTAGTTCATATTACTGCAGCAGAAAGCAACGTAAACGCTGTAGTCGTAAAGCAGTATGGATGTAAAAGGATCCCGTGCAGGTGACAGACAATATAACACTAATATTAAATACAAAATTAGTTCACCTGTTTGTTGAAACGCCCATCTTAGTCCATTTTCCCTATCTCGAGATATTGTTGATTTGATTGTAAACCTTTCTTTACACTTTAGGTGATTTGTGTTGCCATAATGACATATGTTCTAAAATACCTTACTTTCCTATTGTATGTGTATTGTTATTTATATAAGTTTTAAGATTCTTTCTATAACTAACATTTTCCTCCGTAGACAAATGATTTAAATGTTTTAAAAGAAATCATAAACATAACAGTTTAATTACCATGAGGATGACATCATTCACTCTTATGTTTCTTGATTCATTAATAATATTCCCAAATTTGAAATATTCATATCTTTGCCATGTAAAAACTAAGAGGATGTGGGTTGTAACTAAAGAAGCAGAACATTTGAAGCCATTTGAGTATCAACTGTAACCACCGGAATGTCCCGCATCGAGTAATGATTGTCAACGGTCAAAACATCACAGAGCGACGCGCTCACACTTACACCATGAACATTGTATTAAGTAATCTGGATTCACGTGGCTTGAAAAAAGGTTAAATGACGCCTTAGGAGTTATTGGTGTGAAATGGAATAATGGGTTCTATAAATATCACGAGACGATGAAAATCAATTCTTAGTTGCAATTGTTGTTCATAAGAACTATTCATAGGCCTGAATCGAGCATGCAGTACCCAAAACACCACCGATGTGCACCTTGTAAAAAGATGACTTGTCAATAGATCTTCCCGTCCATACAATGATATCACGCAACTATTCAAGTCAACTCAATGATCTCCCAAATCCTGTCATCATCTTTGTAATTTTCAGAATGAAATTCAAGCCATTTTTGGTCATTGCTTTTTCAATGGACAAGGACTTGTTGATGCTAAGTGGAGATATCTGCATCGTCGTTGCCGACGTCTTCTTGTAGTTGATCATGTCCAGAAACTTCCTCATTGTGCGTTAATTGTTAATGACAATTCTTCCACAGAAAGAGACGAATGCTGGAAACGGAATAACGTATACTTTACCGTACGGACGTATTCGAAGGCATATGATATGTGGCGAAGTTATCGCAAACCAGTTCCAAAAGGGTACCATTGGTTACTGAATTCCACCTTGGTCTCCCACCACTGGCAAATATCATTCAGAAGAACTTTCACATACTTCAAAGAACCGACCGTATGAAATCAGTTTTCTCAGAACCACTTGTCATTTCAATTAAAGACCCAGAAACCATGTATACGGGACATGTTAGTAAGGGCATCTTCTTAGGATGAAACCTCATCGGGGGCAAAAAAATAAAAAAAATCCAGGATCATCGTCCTGTACACAAAATTGCAAGACGTGCTTACTTGTCGATTCTATGCTTGGGCCTTTCAGAGCAACCAAAGTACAGGCACGTTCCGATTCCGGTATCAAATAAACTTCCTCTCGAAAAACGTCATTTACCTCATCTACTGCAATATTGGCAACTTACAATACGCTGGAGAGTCGACAAACACGTTACGAATAAGAATGACTGAACATAGATCGGCCATCAAAGCAAACAAGATCAATCGACCTTTTGCAAATCACTTCAATCTCCCAAATCATTCCATTGAGATATGACTTGTTATTTCCATTGACCAAAACGATTCTTGGAAGACAGACAAATATAGCAAAGGAAAAGAAAATGTCTAGGAACTTAATCTAAAAACCACGGCACCGTTCGGTTTTAATCATCAGATACGACCTGCCGTCTCAGATAAGTCAACACAATTCCTTTGAATTAACGACGATATCGGATTTAAAAATAATGAAAGTTTCCCAAAACTTCAGCTAATCGAGCAGAAATCAGTAAGTCGCATTGACTTTCCTGCCATGCAGAAACTCTATGAAAAATTCCGATTCATGTTACTCCCTGTCCCCGTTGGTGATCATGCTCGGAAGAAGGGCTTCTTTTGTTGAAAAGCTTTGCAAACACCAAACATTGGCTGTTTACTTCATATCACTCACTCCCTCGATCGAGATCCAGACATTCTCTAAATGCAGCATAGTTAAGCTGAGCTAGGTTTTTTTCTTATACTGTCCTTTGTACGTACGATTGCCAGCTTATATTTTCTACCCAGCTTCTGCTGTGGCAAATTCCCCTTCTGAGTGGGAGATATCAAAGGAATCAAACACATACAAACGCGAATCGGGGCCATTCAACCACTGAGACATCTTACAGTGTCGCCATGGTAACATACCAGCCAGCCGTGTTAGGAAGAAATAAGTTCACACGATTATTTGCGTCCATTTGCCTGATGATTGCTGTACAGGCGTGAAATCGAGTAACAACATGCTGTAAGTTACCATAAATGTAAACTATATTATGCACTTGCTCTACTTCTATGTATTGAGCACTTTTGCAGCAGGAAGGGAACAACTGAATCTTTGTTATAAATATAAATATTGATTGGTCCAAACACTCAAAGTGGTTAATATCCCCCCCCCCCCTCCTCCCACAAATGGGAGAAAGAACAATACGCTTTGAAAATAGGAAGTGAGTACCAAAACGAATGTCAACTAAAATACAACCCTAAATAGTATGTAAGAACAACGTAACAAGCAATTATATTAGTGACATCAAGACCAATGGAGGGGGCAGTGCTTTGTTTTGTATACTGTCCTTTGTACGTACGATTGCCAGCTTATATTTTCTACCCAGCTTCTGCTGTGGCAAATTCCCCTTCTGAGTGGGAGATATCAAAGGAATCAAACACATACAAACGCGAATCGGGGCCATTCAACCACTGAGACATCTTAAAGTGTCGCCATGGTAACATACCAGCCAGCCGTGTTAGGAAGAAATAAGTTCACACGATTATTTGCGTCCATTTGCCTGATGATTGCTGTACAGGCGTGAAATCGAGTAACAACATGCTGTAAGTTACCATAAATGTATACTATATTATGCACTTGCTCTACTTTTATGTATTGAGCACTTTTGCAGCAGGAAGGGAACAACTGAATCTTTGTTATAAATATAAATATTGATTGGTCCAAACACTCAAAGTGGTTAATATCCCCCCCCCCCCCTCCTCCCACAAATGGGAGAAAGAACAATACGCTTTGAAAATAGGAAGTGAGTACCAAAACGAATGTCAACTAAAATACAACCCTAAATAGTATGTAAGAACAACGTAACAAGCAATTATATTAGTGACATCAAGACCAATGGAGGGGGCAGTGCTTTTTTTATACTGTCCTTTGTACGTACGATTGCCAGCTTATATTTTCTACCCAGCTTCTGCTGTGGCAAATTCCCCTTCTGAGTGGGAGATATCAAAGGAATCAAACACATACACACGCGAATCGGGGCGCTGCAACCCTAAATAGTATATAAGAACAACGTAACAAGCAATTTTATTAGTGACATCAAGACCAATGGAGGGGGCAGTGCTTACGCAATAACTACTTCTTATTAGGCGCAATATATGCAATTGAGTGTATATCCCTTATTGTAAACTTTTCTTCACAAGTTGTAAATAAGTTGACGATGTCGTAGCCTATAGTTAAGTTTTAGTAAAACTAAAATATAGTTTATAATATATTTTAATATTGTCTTTATTACCAAATAGTATTAGACACCCTCCGGGATAGGCCTACTCTAAGGCGTTTCAGGTACATGAAACTAAAATATTGCCAGGATTGACACTCTTATTTTGTTGTAAGTTCAAATAACACAGCTGAGGAAGACTATCTCTACTTAAATGTCTTGAAATTAAGGCTGTTTAGTACGTCGGGCTAATGTAAGTCGATTTTGTCGTTTGCCATTGGATAAAGTGGCACTTGCATTTTTCTGCCAGAGGACATTACTAAGAACGTATGTATATTTTAGATCCTCCTGCAAGCAGGAACTCGCGAAGAAGCCATCATTGGCTTATCAAAGCCGCAATCTGACCGAAGTCAATCTCTTAGATCCATATTTTATCGTCCATGATTATGAATTGTCCATTGTCAACAACTCTGTAACTGGGCGACATACATTAATCTTGGAGTGACTCGAACTCGGGACCTTATGATTGAAAGGCACCGGCGTTAACCATTGAGCTAACACACCACTCCATAAACTTCAAAAATGCATAATCCTTGGGAATCATGCATATTAAACAGGCACGAGGTACCCTCAATGTGGCAATTTTGTGCTAGCATATGTCTATAAAGCCTACGAATATTCTAGCACTGAACGTACGTCACGGAAATTATGACTGTTTGAGACATTTAGGGGTGGGGTGGGGGCGTACGTTTCTCGTTATTGAAAGCAGAACCAGCAATCCATGTTCAGATATGGTTACATTTGATTTTCAGGCTACTAATAGATGCATGGCACAAAGGTAGATATTTCATGGACGGAATAAAACTGTAACGGTTACAAGGACGGTGTAGTGTGTCTTGATGATTCCCGTTTATTCTCAGAATAATAAGCTAGAAGTAGATACACTGAGAAAGTTCGGTTCCGATGGATGATGATTAATTTCCGTCCTTCCTCATATACTGTGGAGTTTCTTTCAACTTAGAAAATAGTATTGGGTTAAACACAACAAATATTATAATGTTGGCACTGAATACACAATTGATATTTGTTAAAGTGTAGTAAAACAGCGATTCTGACCTAAATTTATGGGCGATCTGTAAAATGTTTCCTGCTTTAAGATCGAGACTAGAGATATTTGTTGTGATTTTGTCGCTTCCCAATGGTTGTATGTAAATACATCCCAAGAAATGTTAACCGTTTCCTTCTCTTTAATAAGGGAACTTGTAATAACAACAACTGAGCGGTAAGTCCTTTTCCATTTCTTAGTCTGTCTGTTTTATTACGATGTGTCTTTCTTCAAAGTTC
This sequence comes from Apostichopus japonicus, assembly GCF_037975245.1. NCBI lineage: Eukaryota > Metazoa > Echinodermata > Holothuroidea > Aspidochirotida > Stichopodidae > Apostichopus > Apostichopus japonicus. Next base: position 3,790,824 of record NC_092564.1, on the reverse strand, counting down.
ACTGACTAAGGATCACCTTTTGAGTGTAACTTTGAAAAACACTAAAATAATAACAAAATAACGTTGTACAATGTAAATGTTGATTAGTGTAGTCTCATATTATGTTAAAACTGTATATACCTTTAAGTTTCTAGCTCTATTATATGTAGTAAGAAGGAATGCGGTTTGTGGATCAGTTAAGTGTATTTTGTTACATCTCTGCTTGAGACTATTGTTAGGTTAATCAGGTTGTATTGTTAGTGTGTTACCTTTAAGCAATCTGTATATATGTATAAACAGTTTTTTCCTCAGTTTCTGTTATACAGAAAGAACTTATATAGACTTATATAGAAAGAACAAGTTGTGTGCAGCAACAGGCTGTAATGTACTCAGCTGTCTCATGCGTATTCTCTAGCTATCTCTAACAGTGAATCAAGCTTTGTAAGTCATATAGATAGGTGGAAAAAGATGACTAAAATTACTTAAAAAACAACAAATGAAAAGGATAAGTTGTGCTTGCGTGGGCTGTAATATCGTATACAAAACGTGTATCTTTTGAACAGGTAATATTTAAGCTTAATATAATTAGCAATAAAATCAAAAAGTGTGGAAAATGTTAAAGTTAGATGAAAAAGAATATCAAGTGCCATATTATGCGACAAAATTGCAACACTTTAACATTGCAAATAGAACATAATCAGTGTATTATAGAAAATAACTTTTAATAGAAGACCCTTTTCAGTCAATTTAAGAAGTTAACATTTTGTAGTTCCGTTCATTATCATTTAATGCAAAGTTAGATATTTTCCTTTCAAATGGAATAAAAAGTTTTCACCAATCGTTGTAAAAAAAAACCTAAGCTATAATCTAAATTCAAATCGTGGCGTTTACAATTTAATTTGTGTCAGTGGCATAGGAAGGTACTTTTGAGTGGGGGGGGGGGGCTGAAGACTGATGGGCGGTCTGGGGAGTGGTCTTAGCATAGGCGTATGGGACCATTTCAGTTTGGGGGGCAGAAATGTTTGTGCCCGAAAGTTCCCGTGACACTATCTAAGCGGAGCGCCACCATCGGTTGGCGCGTAGCGTACAAGAAAATTTTTGGTAAAAAATGCCTCTCAGATTGCAGGAAATTGCGCTTCTGAGGCCTTGCAAGTTGCATCAAAACATTCTTTATTTTATTACCTCACGTTTTAGAAATTTACACTTCCCCAAAAATTTGGTAAATTAGAAGAAGAAAAATGGTAACATCACTTTGAAGGGGAAAAATAGGACAGTATAGTTTTTAAGCTCCTTTTTATTTACCGTATTTATTATTTTAACACAGTACTCAGCTACCTCCAGAAAAACATATATTGTTCAACGAAACGTAGGCGGGATAATGTCGCTGTGTCAGGTGAGACTGCAATTTGTCTCACAAAAAAAGGATAAAATATAACAAAGAATATGATAAACCTGTACTTCTAGGCTTGTAGGCACCCCCTCCCCCACCCCCTTACCATCCATGAAAAAGGGAAAATGTTTCTTATATACACTCATGTCGGAAATGTCCAGGTGTACAGTTGACTAGTTAGAAAAAAAATGATCGTGCAAAAAGCGTGGTAGCCCAGATGAGCTGCGCTTACGGTTGTGTTACACGGAAATATTCGGGCATCATGATGCTAAATAAAGTAAACATGGAATTGTCGGGCAAAAATTTGAAAAAGATCCGGGCAAGCTACTGCATATTTATGAAAAAAATCTCTTCTTAGGCTGCCCGAATTTTTCAGGACTTTTGCCCGAATTTCTTGTCCTCTGGAAATTAAGGGGGCAGTCTGCCCCCGCCTCGTACGTTTATGGGTCTAAGGGGAGGGGGTGTCCCTCTCCCCTTTTGAATTTTTTTTCCATTTCCAGGTAGCCCCAGATGCAATTTGGTGCAATATAGCACACTTCAACACCCACTCCATTTTGTAAACTTAATATTGTATTTTCACCTGGCCTTAGATGCAATTTGGTGCTCCAAATGATTTTTTTTTCTCATTTGGAAATGAAAAAGGGGTTTTCTGACTTGCGAAGTGGGGAGCGGAATGATACTTCCGCCCTTCCACATTTTTCACTGGGGGGGGCTTGCGCCCCCAAGCCCCCCGGTTCCTACGCCCTTCATTTGTGTTCGTTTACAAAATAAAATGGCTTCCCAAATAGTGAGAGCGAAACATAGAAAATAGAAGAGCAATAGTATACGAATAATGAACATTTACAAACTAGACGGTACCATACCAAACTTCCCAATAAGAAAATTGGATTTAACAGGTAAAACTATAGATACAACTAGCAAAATAAACATATGGAGAAGTAAGAAATTCGAGGTAAACTTTCAAAGGAACAACATCCTACCCCCACCCCCTTCTCACACCCCAAATAAATGTATATGAGAAGGCAAATAGATGAAAGCAGAAATACAAGTCCTAAATCCTAACACAAGTATTCCGTTTGTGCCTAATTACAACCCCTCATGAAATACTTTACTCTTTCAGATATGATTTTGCTTCATTCAAAGACGGCCAGTCTGTAGGAAAAGCATGTAAGCCCCCCCCCCACCCATGCTAACTTTTCGTCAACCCCCCACCTTAGATTTCTATTCACTTCCTCCAGACATTCTTACCCAGTGTCCACCTCCGCAGGTTATATCTGTAGCGGAAAACCTCTGTGCCAAATATGCCCCTATATTACCCCGGATACTGTGATAAAAAAAATCACAATATTGACTATGGTCTAAAAGCCCCTTCCCTCTCTTGTTATCTCATTTATATATTCTAATGTATTCTTTGTAGAGAGGGCAGTTATGTAGGTGAAACAGGCTCTTGGTTCCGCTTACGCTTGAATATTCACAAGAAATCATCTTCGTGATTAATTAGCAGGATTCCCCCTTTTCTGATCATTTCAATCTTAATAGACATTCTGTCAAAACCTAAATGTATTCTAATTGCCTTGAATTTCAAATCAAAGTTTGAAGGTAAACTGAAAGAAATCGCATGGATCTTTGGTATTAAGTCTCACATCATCGGCCTCAGCAAAGACTTGGGACCCATTAACAACTATCAGTTTTACTAACACATTAATCCGTTCTTCCTATTTTTTGCTCCTTAATCCGCTATTTAGTACTAAATCCACCAATACCACTTACACTTATATGGCGTCATACCTTCATTATGTTTCATTTTGTACTTTTCATTCCACTGCCAAGAATTACTGACGAAGATCCCACGGAGGGGGGGGGGGCAAAAATTACGATATAATTTCTAAAACAGTACTCCTTATTTGTCAATTATGAGCCATAACTTACTTCTCTGTTTTTGTCTAATAATATTTTCCTTAGAAGTACATGTGGATATATATACTTATATATTGAACGTATAGAAATTCCATAAAATTCTGCCATTATTTACATAATAGAATCTGTACAGCCGACAATGCAGATTTGTCAAAAGGTTTTTTTTTGTGTGTGATCTTTTTGGCTTTTTGGGTGAAAAATTATTCAGGTGCATATCTTAGTATACTTGGAAGGTAATGGTAAAGGCAAATGCGAGCAATTCTGCCTACGTCACTCTGCATGGCGTCTTATCCTTAAGAAAACTACTCTGGGTTTGGGCTTGTCCGTCTTCTTTCATATGATTTCTTCTTACGCCATGGAAAAATGTTGGCTCCTCGAACAGTATTAATGATTTTTACCAAACCAGCATTCTTTATATGCAGAATAACTGTACACAAAACTTCACCTGAAACATAGATAAAGGAGAGAATAGGAATAACACACAATGATGACTGCATGCGTAATGTTAATCCATTTGTCGACCTAAATGTCATAAAGAATCAACTAAAGAATGTATTTTATGTTAGCTTTGTTTCGATGGGTAACTTAGAACATAAAAGTAAATAAAAAAGTATACCTGTCTTGAGCATTTTCAGAATTCAATTACGGCAACATGTGATTCAAGAACAATCTCAAGCTCCCTAATCTTTAAATTAGGGATCTATCGAATTAGTATCACCTGTGATTATCACCAGCACCAAGACGTTCAAAAGAATCAGCACAATTGAAACTGGATCCTCGTAAGTATCGGGAATTTTATTCGCAGCCACTAGAACGTTGATAAAAATCACCGCCAAGGACAACATCTGTTGGAAGATGAATATAAGGAGAGCATTAAAGCATATCAAATGCAGTTTGATACTGATGGTTACTTTTGTAACATAAACGCAAAGCGTTGGTCGGATGTTCTTACGGTCATGCAATCACCACAATCCACATTTAACATTATTTTCCGCATGGGAGAAGATGGTAGTTTGATTTCATAGCAGATGTTACTATCTTATAACATATATCATTGCACCGAACGTTATGGTCAACCATATCACATGTCTACGGTGTTCAACCAAGACCAAAGTAAGCTTCTGTCATTCTTTGTCTTCCTCCAATCCGTCCATATTGTGACTTTTCAAAGAAATTTCACACGAATTCACGATGACTTTAAGTAGACATCAAAATTAAGGTTAAATTTTAGAATATCAAATATCTTACTTGCAGACTCTGTTCATAAGAGCTTTTCATAGGTCGGTATCGGGCATGTAGTACCAAAAATATCACAGATATGCACGTCGTCAGGAGTACTGTCAGTCTGTCCTCCCATCCATATAATGTGATCAAGAGAGTTTGAGAAACCTTCCTGGTTAGCTCAATGATCTCCCAAAACCAGAAATCATCTTTGTAATTTTCACAAAGGAATTCAAGCCATGGCGTCGTCATTGCGGCTTCAGTAGGCCTGGAATCATTGATGATTAGAGGAGAATCTTCATCATCATCGTCGTTATCTTCATGAACTTGATCATGTCTCGCAACTTCATCTGATCCTAGTTGTCTCAGACCCTTTTCATCATGAGCATTTCGCTCTCGCCACTTTAGCCATAGGACATAGAGAAGGGAGGCTGGAAACCCAATAATATATACCACAGTGAAGACGTAGGCTAAAGCATTGTATGTACCGAGGTTATCGCAATCGACATCAAGGTCTGATCGGAGCCGTTTAATGTAGTAACGACTGTTGTCATCCAGGAAAAATGTTTTACATGCACGTGGATAAAGTTGGAAAATTGATGAACATACGCTTGGGTAAATGATGAAGAGGAGCACGACAACGTAGGTAAACAATTTGGACTTCAATCCTTCAAACGACCTTTCGAGGTTTTTGGTATCTATCATTTGTCTGCAGATAACGTAAATTTTCTTTACAGAAAAGAAAACAACGGGGAAAAGAATGACTGCCACTGGGATGGTAACTGCCAAGATAAATTCAATTTTTGGATTGATTACCAAACGATCGTCGTAACATCGAGGTCTTACAAATAACTTCAAAATGTTCATCTCCAAAGATGAAATAAAACTGCCAATGATGATCAACGGTCCAGTCCATTTAATGTCATGAAACGAAGTGAATATTTCTCCAACGACTTGATAAAACCCGAGCAAAATTTTGATTCTAGCAATAATCACGTCTAAAATTGTTCTTGTCTCGTGGGAGCCATCTTCGTTCTTCATCTGCCATAAAAGGAACACCATAATCAACACACAGACAATGACGAATGAACAGGTTTCTAGTATAAGTACCGCTAAGCTCGGACAATGTACACAGACGTTCAGCACTGAATAGTATGTAGGTTGACAGTTGAAGCAAAGCCATCCTTGGTACCCTTTTGCACATGTTCCTTCAATTGTTCCATTATCATTTGCACAACTCTCCGGTCGAGGACATTCAAATATGACTGGAAATGTTTCATTATAGCTGGTGAAAGAATCAAGGAGGCGTTTCTCTTGTCTCACGTTGTCTATGTATTTTTTATAATTGCTCAAATTTGCGTCAGGAATCTCCCAGGTCCACATAAAGCCAGGAAGCAGGGCCTTGTAGTCTTTGGAACAATTAAGACCATCTTCTTGACAGAGTGTGCAGGGACCGTAACGGTCTGTACGTGCATAGTTCTCCTTGCAAGAGCACGCTCGATATCCGGCAAATGTCGATTGATTGGTACCTTCTGGGCAGACTTCACAGTCCTTAGTTGAAGACCCTCCACCATCTTTTACATAAGTACCCATGTTGCATTGCTTGCATGCCATTTGCCCACGGACAGAGGCTACCTGTCCGATTCCGTCTTGGAAAAATCCACCTACATTGTAATAGCAAATTACAGATAATTAACAAAGATTAAGTTCTCGCTTTAAAGAAGGCAATTTACTTTCCGTTTGGGGATTTTTGTTGTTCTGATTCGGATCTCACGGGCAACTGGCTAAACATGAATATTATACTGCATAACATACTTTAGCAATTGTTACATTATCTAAAAGGTCTTGTCAAATCAAACCTGTTGTTAATTTCAACCGAATTACTTGCAAGCTCCTGATAATTATTTACAAATCGTTCAATGGCGTGGCTCCCTCTTATATCTCTGACATGCTCCAAGCATTCACTCCGATAAGACGTCTTTGCTCCAGTAAGATGCATTTTCTCCAAGATCAACGGCCCAAACATACGTGGGGTGACAGATTGTTCGAAGTAGCTGCTCCTCGCCTCTGGAATGGATTACCACTAGAATTCAGATGTTGTGCTTCCCTCACTTTGTTAAAAGAAACTGTCTGAAAACTCATCTTATGCGCCAAGCATTCATCAATGTTACCAATTTTTATTTTGTTCATTCGTAGTTGCTTTTTTTTTCTCTCTTACTCTCCCGCGCCTTGAGCACACTTTCGGGTGGATATACGCGCGTTATACATCACTGTTGATATTATTATTATTATTGTTATCTTATTTATTATTTTTAGCACTTAAGAACGACGTAATATATTTAACATATCACCTCGAGGACAAGAATGGCACCCATCCTGTTCTCTATCAGCGAAGGTACCTGGTTTACATGGAACGCACTCGTAGAATACATCACAGGAGAACCCACTGGCGTTGAAATATTCTGCCATCATCTGCTTTAAGAAGAACGCAGGTCCTTGCATAGGTATTGGAGGTAAAGACTGAGGGGTAACACATTTCCTGAGTAATAAACACATTTAAAAGAAATGTTAGAAATTGACCAAGTTGATTAATAAAAGTAACATGTTCTGTTGCAATGGATGTTGCCGTTAGAGTGAATTGAAACACCGACTGGTAGCTAACTAACTGGATATTTAGTTCACAATAGTTTCGTTAAATATTCACCAAGGCTTTAGGAGCCAACCAAAAACTTATTTGAAACCACATCAATGGGTGAGAGTGTATATCGCTATACTACTTTCACTGAGGGAGGTGACCACAACTGCATTGCAATTTGCAATCATGCTCAATAGCAATTTTGAATAGATCAAGATAATTTCTTGCCAAATGTGATTGTGTACCGCGTGAATTGAGAGTGTGCGACATCATCAATCCTTCACCTTTATAATGTAAGTGATGATATTTCAATACCACATTGTCAAATTTTAAATGAATGGTAACAGGGTGATATATCACACTTAAGGTATTGGGCCATTATAAAGAGGTAGAGAGACCAATAGAGAGAGGCAGAGAGATGCTGAGAGAGGCAGGTGGAGTTAGAGGCAGAGAGATGGGCAGACAGAAGTACTTGTTTATTTATTTATTTAGGTATACCAATTAAAAAATAAAGGCACCCGTAGCTCACATGATTTCGTGATTAGAGTCTCGTGGTAATTCAGACAGCGAAGCACAGTTCAGGTAGCTAGAGAAAGAAACGTGTATAAACACTTATAAATAAATATGTCTCCCGAATAAAAAACTGAACACAAGTATCACAAAAATACACAGGCAATAACAACAGGCTTTAAACTAGAAATTATAATATTGATGTAATTTAAAACCAATTTCTGGAGCAACGAAGACGGGACGGAGGCGAATAAGCAAGGGGTTACGCCCCAACTTCTGTGAGAAACCTGCAACGTTCACCTTTCACAAATGATCCGTTTCCAATTTTGGTAGTGAAACATACACCTTTACCTCAATGTAGCACTGCTATCCCTTTAAAATTAAGGCTAGTGTTGCCACTTTCACAACATGGAACACTCAGTCGCGCAAAGGAATTTGCGTAAGCACTACACAGAAGATTAATTTTGAAGAAAATTATGAGTAGTTTTGTTCTGACCCTCAACCTAAAACCACACATCCCACTTCAACCTGAAATTTGGTTCCAAAGAGTTTTACTTGTCTTGCCACCTCTGCTGCAATGCCTGTTCAAACCTTCTGATAAATGCCAGGAGATATGTAACGGAAATAACTATCGTCAACAACATATTTCATAAACCTTCTCATGTATGTCGATGATTTTACTTACAGTGAAGTGTCACTATCAAGTTCCATCAACAACTTAAGCGATAAAGTCTTTATGTCGTTTCCGTAGAGGTGACTAAAATTTAAAGAAAAAACGTATATTTTGTTATGCTTGTGACGTATTCAATTTCGGTTGGGGTTTGATAGCATAAATGCCCTTCAGCAGGGGTGCGACGAGTTTATTGTACTGGGGCGGGGGGGGGGTGGGTCGGCTAAGATGCTAAGGTGTCGAAATGATGGGTTTTATTGAGAAATATACGGGCCTCCAGCTATATATGAGGACACCTTATCAGGTAGGCAATGAGCACTGGTATATTTATGCATATTTATTTATATATATATATACATATATATATATATCTATATATATATATATATATAAGGTGATATGACAGGTATAAAGTAAATAAATAAAGATCAACACACCAGAAACATTATTCTTCACGACCGGTTTCGTCCTTTTGGGACTCATCAGGCGAAGAAAAGAATCGAACCCCGGATCTTGTGACACAGTCCGTACCACTCGATCACAGTGATTCTACAGGTGTGTGAATGCGTATAAACTGGCTTTGTATAAATGTAAATGAGGGCGTATTACCCAATCACTTCTTAAATACGGCTTGGCATGCCTATAACAATTAGTGGTAATTCTGTGTATATTGTCAGATTCAAAGCATCAGGGGTGCACTATGTACAGTCATGACACTCTGAGTTTCACGCTTTGGAAGATCATCAGAGTTGTTTGATAATCGTCCAACGCGAGAAACTGTGAGTAATAACTACGAGTGTTCCACTAGTCCATCCATCCGTCCGTCCGTCTGTCCGGCCACCCGCCCGTCCACCCGTCCGTCCGTCCGTCCGTCCGTCCGTCCGTCCGTCCGTCCATCCATCCATCCATCCATCCATCCATCCATCCATCCATCCATCCATCCATCCATTTCATCCATCCATTAATATGTAAATATATATATAAGGGTGTCCGCATATAAAGCGGGAGGCCCGGGTTCGAATTCTGGTGGAGGCTGATGGAAGTTTTTTTCAGTGTTCTTGATTTTCCAACTAACTACGATTTCAATTATATATATATATATATATATATATATATATATATATATATATATATATGAATATATATATATATATTATATTATATACATACGTTTGTATATATATATATATATATATGAATATATATATTTATATACGCAGTATACTTACACCTCTTTAATCTTCGATCCCGTGAAAGGGTTGTCTAATATTTCAGTCAAGTTATTTCCAAACAAGTATCTGGCATATAAAGAATTTATATGATTTATTCGTATGTATGTCTTAGTGACTCCACATGAAGTTTCATATATGAATGCTCAGGGTTCCATGAAGAAGATAACTATGAACAATGAAGAAGATAATGAACGCACAAACAGTTCTTATCTTAGGATAGACTATGCCGGAAGGAAATTCATATAGACGGGTATATAAATAACGAAACGCGTACTATTACGCACCCTCACATACACCCATAGGTACACATAAGCAGTTATGACACGCGCAATATAAGCTAAATATCCAAATTATTGAGGCATAGCTGGATTATTGTTTCAATGAAGTAAACCACAATACAATAACTTCGGAAAGATATTACAAACAACTAAATAATATAAAATGACATATGATCTTGTACCAAGATCTCACAAGAAGTATTTGATGAAACTTGTTACATGTTTGCTAGGATGGTGGTTTCTAGATGCTGCTGTTGGAATAGGCATGTTTCGTGACGTCGTATGACCAGGGAGTTCCATAACAACTCCCTGGTATGACGGTGCTCTTGTTTATACATACAGATAATAAAACATCAAGTTCGGAAACATGTTAACGATAGCATTCCATTATTACAATAAGACATAACAAATAGTTGAATTGTAAATTGTTCCCAAGTGTTGACAGTTAGACAAACATTCAGCAGGAGAACCGTATTACAAAACTAAAGATTATTTGTTTTGTTCTTGTATTGCGGATTCATTCATAAAAGACACTGTAAGAGTTACTATTCATGTAGCAATGCTATGTCGACATACGATATCATTCAATTTTTTTTAAAGCAGCACTTAAAAATTAAGTTATTAGGTGCAACTAAACAATATGTAAGCACGCTTTTAATATCTTCAGCAATTGCGAATCATGGCACCCATTCTGTATAATATCTAATCTGCTAAATGTACGCACTAAGTAATTAAAATGTAAAAGAAAGTATACTTCCATTACGAAATTATTGTACTATACTGTTGTTAATGCAAACATCCTATAACGTCCCTAAGTGTCTTCACCAAGCAAAGAATAGATATTCATGATATATGAATTACCATAATAAATTTAAAAACTCACATATATGCGAGATTTGGTCCACTGAATGCGCCGTCATCTATTACATGGATATAGTTATTTGACAAAACGCTGTGAGAGCATGAGAAAAATAAAGTAAACAACCCTGCCAGATATGAGAACACAGGAAACACATATGAAGATGATAGGTATCCTGTGTATGTGACTAGTCAATGATTGTGTAGTTTATCTAAGACGCATTTTCTGTCATATAATATGTATGTCACTCATATATTTATATATATGACATATGTAATCTACAAACATATGTAATCCGTTATTTGCTCCTTAATCCACTTCCCGTATAGTCATAGTTTAATTGGTTCTAATTCCACCAATGCAACTTACACTTATCTAGAGTCATACTTTTATTGTGTTAAATTTTGTACTGTTCATTCGATTGTCAAGTATTGATGACGAAGGTCCCAGGGGCACCAAAATTCCAATATATTAAGTATATGCAACATATGTTTATAAAAGTATTATTTTCTCCAGTTGGTAAACGATTTGAAGCAAACCAAAGGCATTTTTTAGTTTATAATATGCTCATGGGAACAGCAATCTCAGTGCTAGTGCTAGATGCATTCACAAATTATTACTAACTTTGACAACTTGAATTTTCGCGATTCAAATTCTACGGAGTGTGGTTCTAACCTGAAAGATGCAATAAAGTTCAAGCAATTTTACCGCGTAATTATTTTGAGTCATTCAGCCTCGAACCCATTTTATCCCATACTTTACCAGATACGTTTAACTGTGGTATGAACGAAATTGCAAAGTGAAACTCACACCATGACTAAGTCCACGAGATAGTCAAATGTCCCTTGAGGAATGGTTTTTATGTGATTCATTTGCAAGAAAAGAGCCTGCAGAGTTTGTGTGTGGTTCGCTCGGAACATTGTAGGTGATATCTCTGAGATATTAGCATCAGACAAGTCTCTGTGAAGAAGCAAGTTAAATGATGATGATTGAAACAGGCTACAGAATGCGAAATTTGGGAATTTGGGAATTGTGTGGCCTAGAGTGCGTTCAGTGCGCGTGTAATTCATGTTAAGGAAAGCTAATACAAAAACAACATAATATAAATAATTATAATCACCAGTTAAGCCCTAGGTTATCGCCTCATTCTCCCGCGACAATTTCAGACACATACAACACATTTCTTGCTGTATTTCCCCTTCTGTGATTTAAACACTGTTCCCGCTGTCTATGTATCGTCCTTGCATTGAAATTTAACCTTCCTATTGATTTCAGCAGAATGTGTGCTATCTGTTTATGCTAGACATTTAATGGCAGTTATATCTGTTCACTTTTATTGCATTACACTGATATTCTTCCATACGAAAGTCGTATATTGGTTAAACCCAACCGTTCAAATGCAATCGTAAAATAATGTGACGAATATACATTACTGAATTGGCATGTGGCTTCGCTACATCATGCTCACACATATGAATTAATGGGATTGCATCTGTTGGCATGTGGCTATCGCTCTTAAATGTTCACCCTTACGTCGGGCCGGTTTCCATCAAATGATACGTCGCTTCGCTACTTCTTGCTCACACTTTTAATAGGGGTTTCATCAGTTGATGAGGTAATCACATTTCCTGTGGGTTTAAACTTACCCCCCCCCCCTTGAAGTTTTAAAGATAGTCCTCAGATGTAATTCACCCGTGGGAGCGTGTCAACTCTTTTGTTCTCACGCTCAAATATTACAAACAAGTTTTAGAAGTTTTTTACTTCTGACCTATAGAGATTTTAGACACGGGTGTTCGTTTCTAGACGATACGCATATTCGGCGCTACTTATTTAGAGATTTTCTTGGCTGCATTAGGGATTGTGTCTTTGAGGCAAGGTGCTATGTAGGCCTAGTAATAATATTTGGGATTCCCTTACTTAAAGTATACACTCCCTAGCATATTAAAACAAACTGAAGCAATAATTTGTCATTTTGAAGTGCAGGTCCGGGGCAGTGACATTGTCAGTTTTGTATTGGCTTAATGTGATGGGTCGGGCAGAAGATTTGGATGACATATTTTGTAGAAAAAAACAAATCCAGCTCAGTCTACGCAACCTATTGCGTGTGGTGCGCCATACAACTATGCTACTTTAAACTCTTTTTCGTCCAATTTGCACGTTAACAACTGAATTCAACACTGGAATCGGCGACCTATGTATCCCATATTCATGGGCGGCCATCAGCGGTTTATTTGCTCTACACTAGTACTGCTTAATTAATTTGCGGTCTACCTTAGGTCTGTGTAAAATTCATACAGTAGGTAACATGTTCCAACGGGGTCTGCCCGATATTCATAAGGTCCGCTATTCATAAGGGTCATTGTTCATAAGGTTCGTTATCATATCTTGCATTTTTTCGATAAAAAGGTTCGCTATTCACAATGGAAATAAAGGTTCGTTATTCATAATAAAAAGGGATCATAATTCATAAGGTCCGGTATTCATAATGGAAACAAAGGTTCGATATTCATAATGGGCAAAACGGTTCGATATCCATAATGGACAAAAAGGTTCGTTATTCATAATGGGACAAAGGGTACGATATTCATAATAGAACAAAGGGTTCGTAATCCATAATAAACAAAAAGGTTCGCTATTCATAATGCAGCGAAGGGTCCGTAATTCATAATGGCAAAAAAGGGTTCGTTATTCATATAAGAGAAAGGGTCCGATATTCATAATCGATCAAAGGGTTCGTAATCCATCATATGAAAAAAGGTTCGTTATTCATAATAGGAGAGAAGTGCGTCATACAAGAGAGAATAAATCAACTAAATTCAAATGGACCAATTTACCCTTCATTTGGAATTACCGAATGTTTGCGTTATTTACCGGCTTCCTAGCTTCACCTTTAATCACCCTCGGGGCAAGTCGCTTACAGCACCGTCTATTAGGAGCCCATTCCGTAGTCACATGACGTTAACGGATGGATGTGTATTAAAACGTACAATGGTGGCGTTCTGTTTTAATATTTGCTTGAAACTTCAAGATAAAATTATGTTCTTGTATGGTCACTTTAAATCATAAATCCGCCTTTATAGCTTAGTATAACACGGTCTCAGTATGACATTAATTACTGACAGAAGAGCACAGAGCACGATCCACTGTAGGTATACACATATGCATAGCTTGATTGGAAGGAAGGCGAGGACGTGAAATTAAGAAACTGAATTTCATCTACTTACAGTGCGAATTGTAGTTTTACGTTTGTAAAGAGATCTGGCGGAAGATCTTGCAGGCTGTTCCCTGACAGATATCTGAGGAACATTAAAGGGGAATTACTTATTGAAGATTTTATAGTACACGATATATGTATAAGCATAGTACATACGTAAACAGTGTTGAAGCAAACGATCAATCATCACTTCAGAATTATGAATAGGCATCCGAAAATAAACTTCGTGCTATTTTGTGGTGGTACTGCATAAAGACAGGTTACAAAATTCATAGCACTTTACGAGCTATTTTCTTCTTATTTATATTGGAGATTACTTTAGTTTACTTTGAGCATTGGCCAGGCCAGGAATCGGAGAGTATTGGCCTCGGGATACTTACAACATTACCCTAACTACGAGCCCCTGGAAGGAGTCTTTGCAGACAGTGTGGATGCCGTTGTCTCGTACGTCACTGGTAAAGAAATGGATAATCAAAGATAAAGCTAATGGAAAAAAAGTAATAATAATACATCGAACATTAAAAAAAAAGCAAGATAAAAAAATATGTAAAAAAATAATTGGGATGGCTTAACGATTATTTGAAAAGACAATGGAAGAAGTTTGATTGAAAAGTGTACGGACATTCTTCCATGAAAATGTATGTGCAGTACTGTATACTTACACCGTATTTGCGCTGGAAAAGCTCTGAAATATATTATTCGAAAGGCGTGATATTTTGTTGTTTTGTAAGTACCTGGAACGATATGATAATATGTAGAGTAAATAATTTATTACTATTAAGATAAACATGAGTATAAAAATACTTCTAACACGTTTAATTTCTTTTTTATTACGCCGTACAATACTCAGTGGCAAATTATTCGTAAAATCTCATGTTGATGAAACCATCATATTTAATAAAGCAATAAAGACATATTTCTTGCTACAACTTTTTGTTGTTTGTTATCATTTAGATTTACAACCATATTTTCCAGCATGTATAGAACATGGTTATAGTCTTTTGTACAGTATACTAACAAAAGTACATAGTGACACACAGAGGCTATGGGATCTTCAATATTTTCAGCCTTTTGATGTTTACTCATGGATAACTTAAGTTACTAAGAGAGACCTTGCAAGATACATATTGTAAACTTATATTTTGAATATTGCTAATTGGAAATTGTTTCAATCTTGGTAATGTCATGTGGATACAAACTGAAGTTGCAGAAAAAAACTTTGGTATTGGTTTCCCCGATAACTCATCCGTGTGTATTGTTCGTTACAAGAAAAATCGAGAAAGACATTAATCAAACCATTCCATACGACATACTTACTTCGCATTTGTAGGCTACCAACAGAAACCACAGTGAGTGTGCATTGTACTTACATAAACCGCATTGAATGTAAATCAATAAACATGTCATCGGAAAGAGTCGTGATGAAGTTGTTGTATAAATACCTGAAAAATATTGGCAAGAAGGTTTAGTCATAGGACTGTAAAACAAAAGTGCTTAATTGAGGGATGATTTGATCAATACGAAATAGCAAAGTGGTTAAGATAGGAGAGATTTAAAGGCATTGAAGACTCGCCCCAAACCGCGTGCCGCGCTCTGAAAAAGTTAACTTTCCGTTGCTTGTAAGCGAAGTTTTCTGCGTGTCGCTACAAAATGCAGACAGTAATGAAACGTGATACCTTGTTATCTTAAGCTGGACCTGATATGTCCATCGCTGAATCGTTTGCACACTGTGTTGTGGGTATTGACAGCAGCTGCATGTACTGAATGTACACTAGTGTCTAATTACCGAAGGTAGCAAACTGTGTCCGTATTTTCTGGGATCGATGGTGGTGTCTAACACTTCTGTTACACCTCTTTCGAATCTAGGTCAGATTACCAGCATCAGACGTTTCTTTTTGCGCGAGTCTTCACACCCTTTAAACTACTAACATGTTGGTTTGACGTAGCCTACGTGCACCACTAACACTTCTTCAGCACGTTGGCAGTGTAACAATGTGATAGTGCTTTATAAAAACATTTATGACGTATCATTGCCTAATTCTTTTGATGAAAAGTGACGAGTACTGACAGTGTACTATCATTAACCACCTTAGTCTTAAATCAACTAGCTAAAAAAAAAAATGAGTATCCAAAATCATAGTCAGAAAATATATAAACTATTTTTTAGTGAGTGGTTAAAATTTCCCAACGCATCCTGACAATGCAATTAACATTCATCAGGGAGCAAGCAAAAGCATATAAGAAAGTTCATGAAACCATGACAATTGCTTATGAAAATTCCGTTTCCGAAGATTTTTACTTGAAAGTCATTGACAACAAGTCTCGAAATCATTGCAGTTACTCAGCGTCTATTGACTGTAATATATGTTTAATCGCAAAAACGAAGGCTGCGACAAAATCAAAACAAACCCAAGCCCAGAAGTTATCCTTCAAGTTTTCGGAATTCTATCATCACATGTAAATAATTTTTCTATGAAAACAACACATATACAAATTGTAGATTGATCCATACAAAATATGAGGTACATATGATGCCATATGTGTGAGATGGACATTGGAGGATTCTTAATTTGAATTTGAGTTCTTCAGCTGTCTTTAAAATATATAAATATTCATTAACTTTTAAAGTCAGTTCAGGTGTATATCCAATTTAATACATTTCTGCAAGTTATGAAGTTCAACTCGCTTACATTATGCAAACAGTAACTTGCGACGCATTTAGGCTATTTTGTGTTTTTAAATTCATAAAAAGCTCGATTTATTTATATATCTTATCTAAGATCCGTTTTAACTATTAACTGAAGATAGAATCAACCATGCTAAATCCTTTTTGGTATCCCGATATCAGTTTAGGCATATTAAGATAATAAATTACTTTCTTTTTACCTGCATTTTCCATTTCAAATTTCGTTTAAGTAACATGGCGAATTATAAACATTTTACTGCTGTAAGCAAATTATAGTACACTAGCTCGACGTATTTGAACTTACAGATTCGTCAGACTTGTCAAGTTTCGAAAAATACCTTCTGGAAGGATTGAAATTTTGTTGTTGAACAGGTACCTGGTGAGAAAGGAAATTACCAATGATTTTTTACATGCTCTTTGTTGGTGCCAATCCACTTGCGTCCGATAACATTATAATACATCAACTAAAAAACAAACAAACAAACTGTCGATTCGTCACAAGAATCTTTAGCATGGTGACGGGAGAAAATGAAAACACAATTTTGTTATTTCATCAACCAAAATGGAATATTGGAATAATATAATTTGAAAGGAGTTATATCTTATTTTTTCTGCCTTTGTCTAATCATGTTATTTGGAGTACAATATGATTTGGCGCCTTATTATACAAACAAGACTTAGAATGTATAACATGGATGAATACAAGCATTGAATATCTGTTTCGTATTTTGAAATATCGGCATCCAAGTTTATTCGCAATATTTAACATGCATGTGTTAATATTTGCCGCAAAGGTGGGACAACACGATCTAATCAGATAGAACTGGACGGTTTCCCGTGTGAACGTAATCAATTTACTTACAAATTGGTTAAGGCACTCAAGTTGCAAAATAAGTCGCGTGGGAGAGAATCGATATCATTGTTGAAAAGATACCTGGAGAAATAATATATCAATACAAATGATAGGCTAACAAATAACAAGAAAATAAATTCCGTGAATTAACAGACAAAAGCAATAGCAATAGCTATATCCGTGCAGCTCGTAATATTAGATACATATCATTTTGACATACGCCAAATCATGTGCTCCATCTGAATTAAAAATATAATGTAAGAATATATAAATAATTGGCATTTTTGGTCACCTTGGGACGCTCGTCGGCAATACTTGCAAATTCCTATATATTTTCTACGCCAGTACTCCTTATTTGTCAATTATGAGTCATGTCTTATTTTTCTGCTTTTGTCTTATATTATTTTCGTTGGAGTTCAACATATATAGGCATATATCTATATGTCTGTCTGTCTGTCTGTCTATCCGTCTATCCGTCTATCCGCCAATCCGTCTATCTGTCTATCCGTCTATCCGTCTATCCATCTATTCATCTATCCATCTATCCATCTATCCATCTATCCATCTATCGATCTATCGAATCAATCCATCCATGTCGAATGTTACGTGATGTCACAGCTTTCTCTTTTGTGGAGTTCGATTCGTAAGACTTCGATAAGTTTACAATGTGTTCTCATGTGTGCTATATTGTGTGCGACGACTACACTGCATACAGTATAGGCCTATTCGCATAGTACGGATGCTGGTTTTAGGAGGGCCATTCACTCGGCTCTCAGTCGAACTCCAGAAATGGGAAAAAAGGGTGTCACGCAAAAATCCCGGAATACAATACTGTTGCTGAGACGACATAATATCAATATTTCTTGGATTGAAATGACTAACATCTTACTAATAATCACAGTCTTACTAATACTCACAGTTGTGTTAGTTTGTGTAAGTTCCAAAATATGTCTTGCGGAAGCGATTTGATATTGTTTTTATTAAGGAACCTGAAAACAACAACGGAACGGTGAAATGAATACAAGTGGATTGAAAGTATGCTTTCATTCTTGACATAAGTGTTACAGGATAAAATTGCCCGGGTTATTTGAAAGTACAGTGATGAATTTCAAACTGTTAAGTGCTAATGATCTAGCTATAAGCTAGAACTGTGGCTTGTGTCATTATTCTCTGATTCATCTGAATAAATTGGGCAATTCGACAACAATACAAAGATGGATCAAGTTGTCGAAATATCGTTGAAACTGCGAAAATGTTAACTTTTCATGAGTCAACAGTTAATATATTACATATCCACTTTATCATTTGTTTCGAAGTGAATCAGTTGCAGTTTAGTACAATTAAAGAAACAATCTATTACTTAATGAGTTATTATTAAACAAAATGAAAGCGACTCCGTGTAAATTAGCCGTCAGATGTTCCAAAAATGAAAACGAAAGAATTCGCAAGTCACGTATAGTTGCTCACTCAGACAGAATAGTAAACCATTTTATGCAGCATGACATCAATTTTAACTTCCTGTTGCATGCTCAATGGATTCTTAACATAAAGACAATTCACAGCAGTATAAACACACTGCTACCATTAATAAGCTATATTTATAATTAATAAGAAATATATCTATTACTGTATGTCATTAATAGGCTAAACAGTACACCCATTGCACATTATAATCAATGATCATATCAAGTCACTCACAATGCGCACTGTGCACTGGGAGATGCATGACATTCTATTGAAAAGAGTGAATTAGAATTTTGTGGCAAATAGCTGAATAATGTAGTCGGGTTAAAGAACGACTTTGTCAAGTTTAAGGGGAGAAATTATAGCGTGCAGATTTTTACTTGGTTAGTATATTGTGTTGGAAATTTGTTCATAATTCTTTCCGAGGTACACATTATTCACAGAGTAAAAAATCCTTACACATCAAATGTACAACAGTCTGGTGAAGACTGACAACGAAGCACTCGTTGTACAGTTCCAATAACAAATATCCCAATTTCAATAACAAATCGATTTGACATCATATAGAGGAAATAAAGCATGTTTACGAACCTTTGGCGTATGACTCAAATTTCGTTTTTTAATGGCAACACATCGGTTTACATTTGAAATTTGAAAGTTTGAAATGAACAACGGTGCGGCTACTTTCGAACTAACATTTATAGATGATGAGGTATGTTATGGACTGCAACATATACATATATAATACTCACAAAACCTCTAGATTGGTCAAGTTTGAAAAGACTTCATGCGGTAGCTCACTTATCATATTACTTTGCAATAATCTGAAACAAGAAGTTTGTAAATTATAAACCGCGAAATGAAATTGACAGCTTCTAATTATAGTAATTATATCAATTGTGTGATATATCGAAACCTTGTAAGCATATTAGGTTATTAACTTAATAATATAGCAAACCATGTATATGCATATATACGTTCATCGCAAATTCACAATGTGTGTAGTAAATATATTGTACATCACAGAACTAGTTGGATACTGTTTGCTATACTGGAAGTCGGGTTACTCAATTTGTGTAAGAATGTTTTGTGCATAGATATAACGGATGACGATTGCAATGCGACACTCATGTTTTACACTTACATGATAAAAAAATTACAAACTTACAGCCTTTGTAACTGGATTAAACTGCCAAAGGCCAGAGCTGAAATTGTTTTGATCTGGTTCACCATTATCACTCTCGGATTATAGAAAAGACAAAAAGGTCCATAAGCAGATAATGTAAGTGCACACTACAAATATGCGTCCATTATAACGAACAGTGGAAATGTAAGTATTACATAGGGATTGTAATGTATACACTCGAAGATCAAACGATACGGTAGAGTACACAAGAATAGTCCACACTTCTATGACACTATGGACACAATCATTTTCAAGTAGTTATGCCTTTGGTAGCATATTATATATATATATATATATATATGTATACTTGGTTAGGGTGTCCGCGTACAAAGCGGGAGGCCCGGGTTCGAATCCCGGTGGAGGCTGGGAAGTTTTTTCACTGTTCTGGATTTTGCTTCTCATTACGTTTTCATTTATATATATTCATTTGCCTTTGTCATTTACCTCCATTCCATTAACATAAAGTCTGTTCAAAGTATGTCTTTCGAGATCCGGCTTTAGGAATCACAAATGATTTTCGAGTTGGTTAGCATCATGTTTGATCTCTAGAGTAAGGCAAAATATGTCACCATAAACAGAACTAGTGTTGTTCGATACAGGTGTCAAACTCCTACAGTGAAATAACGACCTTCTTACCGGTTTCGAACCTCTGGACATACAATCAGCGTCCATGGCCTAGTTGGTTAGGGTGTCCGCGTACAAAGCGGGAGGCCCGGTGGAGGCTGGAAGTTTTTTCACTGTTCTGGATTTTCCTTCTCATTAGTTATCGCGTGATGATATATATATATATATACTTATATATATATATATATATATATATATATATATATAAACGCATTTGCATATATTATGATTAATAAAGAGGTAGTTATCGCGTGATGAGTAAGCACTGCACCCCTTCATTGGTCTTTATGACACTATCATAAGTTGATTGTTACGTCGTTCTTATAAGCTATATAGGGATGTATCTTTATTTGCCATTCGTTTAGGTGCGCACTTCATATTTTCAGAGCGTGTTAGTTCGTTCTCCCATATTGGGTGTGGGGGTGGGCGGGGGATATTAATAACCTTGAATTTTTCATTATCTATGAAAAGGGCCATATAAATGCAAACCTTTGTTTATAACTCGTGACATAAGATTTAAACTTAACACATTAATCTGATATTTATCCTGAAAGCGGCTGTGCGGTATGCTTAAATTACAAATACACACAGTTGTATGGCAGGCCATCAGTCTGAAATCGTGGGGAATCGACTTATACTGATTTAAATCGACAAATACCAATTTCCTTCGACTTATACCAGTTTCCAGCAGCTTAAATTGACTTCTACCGATTTAAATCGACATATACCAGTTTAATTCGACATATCATCGATTTAAATCGACATATACCAATTTAAATCGATGATAAGTATAATTTGGGTGCACAGGCCTTTGGGCTATAGGAATTTAGTTTCCTTTTGTTCATCCAGATCCTATTTGTCTTTTGTAATGTTTGTATTTTTTATGTCTTGGATTAAATACATAATGAATGAATAAATTGGTATATGTTAATTTAAATCGACATATACCAGTTTAAATCGATATGTCGAATTAATTCGGTATATGTCAATTTAAATCGACATATACAAATTTAATTTGACTTATACCAGTTTAAATCGACATATACCGATTTAAATCGACATATACCAATTTAAATCGATGATATGTAAAATAAATCGGTATATGTCAATTTAAATCGACATCTACCAGTTTAAATCGATGATAAGTATAATTTGGGTGCACAGGCCTTTGGGCTATAGGAATTTAGTTTCCTTTTGTTCATCCAGATCCTATTTGTCTTTTGTAATGTTTGTATTTTTTATGTCTTGGATTAAATACATAATGAATGAATAAATTGGTATATGTTAATTTAAATCGACATATACCAGTTTAAATCGATATGTCGAATTAATTCGGTATATGTCAATTTAAATCGACATATACCAATTTAATTCGACTTATACCAGTTTAAATCGACATATACCGATTTAAATCGACATATACCAATTTAAATCGATGATATGTAAAATAAATCGGTATATGTCAATTTAAATCGACATCTACCAGTTTAAATCGATGATAAGTATAATTTGGGTGCACAGGCCTTTGGGCTATAGGAATTTAGTTTCCTTTTGTTCATCCAGATCCTATTTGTCTTTTGTAATGTTTGTATTTTTTATGTCTTGGATTAAATACATAATGAATGAATAAATTGGTATATGTTAATTTAAATCGACATATACCAGTTTAAATCGATATGTCGAATTAATTCGGTATATGTCAATTTAAATCGACATATACCAATTTAATTCGACTTATACCAGTTTAAATCGACATATACCGATTTAAATCGACATATACCAATTTAAATCGATGATATGTAAAATAAATCGGTATATGTCAATTTAAATCGACATCTACCAGTTTAAATCGATGATATGTCGAATGAAAGCGGTAGAAGTCAATTTCCGTGGACTTATACCAGTTTCTAGCAACTCAAATTGATATATACCTATTTAAATAGACATATCATCGATTGAGCTCATTAACATATTCCAAATCCCGATTTCGGTGATGATTGACATGTGAAGATACATATACCAATTTCCTTCAACTTATACCAATTTCAAGCAGCTTAAATTGACTTCTACCGATTTAAATCGACATATAACAGTTTAATTCTACATATCATCGATTTAAATCGACATATACCAGTTTAATTCGACATATCATCTATTTAAATCGACATATACCATTTAAATCGATGATGAGTAAAATTAATTGGTATATGTCGATTTAAATTGTAATATACCGATTTAATTCGACATATCATCGATTTAAACTGGTATATGTCGATTTAAATTGACATATACCGATTTATTTTACTTATCATCGATTTACATTGGTATATGTCGATTTAAATCGATGATATGTCGAATTAAACTGGTATATGGCGATTTAAATCGGTATAAGTCGATTCCCCACGATTTGAGACTGATGGCCCGCCATACTGTTGATGCCTGTGGGTTTAGCACCGTCGGTGCTCTAGTTACATCATGTCGTGTTGCTTCGATTCATTGTTAATAGGCCTACTTGTAGGTGGGGCTTCACACGACAATATCGTTTCCCTAGTGATCTCATATATTTGATATGAAAGAACATTAGCAAGGGCTATACAAATTGTCGATGAACTTGATCTAAATCATCAACGTTGCTCTACAGATCATATAAAATGTTGGGTTCCATTCAGAAACCGGTGATTTACTCACAGTTCATTAAGATGTACTAATTTCCAAAAGTCATCACTGTGAAGGTCAGTTATCGAGTTGTTTCGAAGAAAACTGAAAAGAAATCTGAATAAGTTAATACGAACACATGTATATACACTGCTAAAAAAGAGTACAAAATCGGGTATAGAATCTCTCACAAAGTGACGGACGGACGGACGGACGGATGGACGGATGGACGGATGGACGGACGGACGGACGGACGGACGGACGGACGGACGGACGGACGGACGGACGGACGGACGGACGGACGGACGGACGGACGGACGGACGGACGGACGGACGGACGGACGGACGGACGGACGGACGGACGGACGGACGGACGGACGGACGGACGGATGGATGGATGGATGGATGGATGGATGGATGGATGGATGGATGGATGGATGGATGGATGGATGGATGGATGGATGGATGGATGGATGGATGGATGGATGGATGGATGGATGGATGGATGGATGGATGGATGGATGGATGGATGGATGGATGGATGGATGGATGGATGGATGGATGGATGGATGGATGGATGGATGGATGGATGGATGGATGGATGGATGGATGGATGGATGGATGGATGGATGGATGGATGGATGGATGGATGGATGGATGGATGGATGGATGGATGGATGGATGGATGGATGGATGGATGGATGGATGGATGGATGGATGGATGGATGGATGGATGGATGGATGGATGGATGGATGGATGGATGGATGGATGGATGGATGGATGGATGGATGGATGGATGGATGGATGGATGGATGGATGGATGGATGGATGGATGGATGGATGGATGGATGGTATATGGCATTGTAAAGTTTACACTCACATGAAAGTCGTCTTCACAGGTATGTTTCTTGGTACGTCAGGCAGTTTCAAACTGCCGCATAGAACCCAACTTTTGGTAGTACAGTTGCAAACATGACACGCATCTGGTACTGTATAGAATGTGTTTTCACATATGGTTATAAAGTATAAAATAATTCAATGTATTAGCGCTACATAATGCAATTTCCGGGTACGAAACGTTCAAAAACAAATGCACGCACGTAAAGATTTCAATCCTTTCTACAAAAATGTAGATTTGACAAATGGAAATGATAGCACCATTTAAGCCTCCTTAAGGAAACAAAAATCTGTCAAAGAGGAGAGCCAACCCTCCTCTTGGACTGTTCCCTAGAACGGATGTAAGCCACTATGAGTGCCTCCAAAACAAATTTCATATCGAGACAGAGGGAAGAGTATGGTCTCAACAACGTTTACTTCAGCCCCCCCCCCCCAAACACACTCCCCACTGACAGATATATCACAGACTTTCTACAGTGCATAAACTTATTACATGTATATGCGGTACAACGTATGCAGTCGAAAATATTTCAACGTTGTCTCAAAAGTGGCAAAATATCGAACTGTTTCGCATGTAAGCTCCTTCCTTTCTTATACCTTTCAAAGGGGTGGGGACACCCCTCGCAAATAGGTGGGGACACCCCTCACAATAGAGCTCTCTCCTGGACCACGCAGCATCTTAATTACCTTCTCCACTACAAAGAAAAAGGTAGTTGCGACACTCGGGGAGCCTACATATTGACTTAAAAAGTTATCAGTACAGGCGTTAATTAAACTGAAATTTATGACTCTTAAAATGGGGACATAAATGGATTTTCCCTCCTCAGACCGTGAAAGCTGGTTAGGCGCCTACCTGAGGAACCTATTTGCGATAGGCAGACAACCAAAATAAGCGTCAAAAGCTTCATTTTGGAAGCTGCTCTGGTTGGTTTCTTCACCTAAAAAAAACGAAAAAATAATACAATGTCAATAACAAAGATCAGAAAATCTAAGATAAGAACAAGGAATAAACCATTATGCATTAGATGTCGACAAAGGCGATTTGTAACGTGAGATAATTTTGATGCTCCGGGCATCGAAGAGTTTTTAACGGATGAAAATTTCATTTCGGAAACATTTCAATTCAGAAGCTGTAAACTTCGTTTTGCGGTTTGAATATAAGTAAGAGTTTAACCTGACTAGTTTTTGTGGCATTAATTATGCATTTTTAGGATTTAGGGGAAAACGTTTGTCCGTTTTATTACATAAGACTGACAAATATAGAGCATGCAACTACACACGTATGCATCGACACACACACACATATTCAAGCCTGGACTCGTCCCTTTAGATTTAACGTTATATATATTTCCATGAAGGTGCTATTATGTACCGGATTCCGCCAACCATTACACTTATTCCACTGACAAGCATCTGTTACTTTGAAACTTAACTTTAACTTACCGCTATTGATGCTTCTTACAAGTAAGAAATAAAAGACTGCCCGAGAAAAATAA
This sequence comes from Apostichopus japonicus, assembly GCF_037975245.1. NCBI lineage: Eukaryota > Metazoa > Echinodermata > Holothuroidea > Aspidochirotida > Stichopodidae > Apostichopus > Apostichopus japonicus. The sequence goes on along the minus strand of NC_092564.1, from coordinate 3,765,057 downwards.
TGAGTCAAGTAAACTAAAATACAATCATCGTGATCCAGAGGTATATTAAAATGTCATTTATCCTTTTGTCTGATATATATTTGAAGTTTCCACAAGTTATTGACGATTGTTATCAGTAAATATATTCCCATCCCTCTGTATTAACTGACGGAATGACTCACTCTGTTGGAAAAACTTGTTATCGTTGTACACCTACTATTATATCAATGAGGAAACTGTATCTATCCGCAATTCAGCAGTCATATGATCGCATGCACTTATAACAAACTTATTGCATAGACCTATAAAATTGTCTCTATTGAAGAGGAAACCCGTGCCTTTCATAATTAACAGTATATACTATAGGACTCCGTTGCTGATTAACTCTACCTTGAATGAATAGAAACAAGATTAGTTGGTAAGGCACGAACTCAATTCGAATTTCTTGAAAAACAAAACGTCTATAAAAATAAATCTGAATTAAGCAGTCTTCTGAAACAAATGAATCAATGTAATATATTAACTCTACGTTCAATAAAATGAAAACAACTTAGGCACCTATTAAGGTTAATTTTATTTCGTATGATGCACGTACTGTATGTAACTTATTAGACAAACAGAGTTGATATATTGTAAGCTCCATTATGATTACGATATGAATAACGATCCAATGTCATTACAATCTAAGAATGATGCCATATTGAGGTATTATTATATCGATGTATCTTAAGTTTTGTTTACCCTCCCACCTCCCCCATCCCCCTTCCCCAACCCCAGCCCAGTAAAAAACATATATAATATAGACGTAAAGATAAGGTTATGCAATACAACAAAGCCATGTCCATTTTAACTCAGCAAGCCTCAGTTTGGAGCAAAATCTTATATTGATATGTTTTCAATGTAATATCCCAGAACATCTACTAAGAACACTGACTCGGTATATACCTAGTTTTTCTAATTCGTTTTAAGAATGCATGTTTTACGTTATATTACCTTCGACTCAGATCTCTCTCCAGTTGTCTACCTGTTTCACATGTGTTGATTTGGATGTTGTTGGTCAATGCCAATTGTTCTGTTAATTTTGCTTCCTGAACCTTCACTACATGCAGACAAAATTCACAAAGATTTTGAGAAACTGAAAGTTTTAGAAGTGTTCTGCAGTTAAAGAAAATGCAGCACGTCCAGATATGACTGTTTTTTTTTTAAATGAGAAAACATTTATAACTTTAATATATTCATCGGTTTTGTTCTGAAGTGTAGAAAAGGTAACTACATAATTTACAGGCTGATATGCTGATATAGTTATGAATATGCATGAATTGACGGCATTTAGTCTAATGTATATTGTAGTGATCGAAACAGATAACGATCTCTAGATCAAATTATGTCAAATGTAATTGTGCATATCAACTCGATAAAATAGATTAGAAAACTAAACATAAGGAGCAAGTAAGGAATATTTTCAAATGTCTGTATTTAATTGAATTGTTCTATTAAGTGTACTTGTAATATATGTTTACGTGTCATATAATTATGTTTCAAAGATGAAATCATCACTGACAAAAGTATGGTGGATTTTGTTAAAGACGATTTAACTCATATCATGTAAATATCATTATTGAAGATCCCCATATAACAATGTTAAACAAGATGGCAATCCACGGTGTTCCAGATCTCATCTCTTCTATGATTGATCTACATTGACCTTTGACATCGAACATAAGTATTTTTTTTTTTAATTTGTCCCATTATTATCTACATATTTTGTGCTTTTAAGACTTCTTTCCAAAATACTGCAGAAATGGCTAAAACAGTTTTAGTGTATTTGGCACTTGACCTATGACGTCATCAATCACACAGGAACGAGTTTGCATGGTCAGACACCTACCCACCAAGTTTGAGTTCGCGACTCACTTTTCCGTACAATTTAGGCAAATCTTACCACCTTTAAATCAATTTACCCTTGATTTCAACGTTAAACACCTCAATCTGTCTTATATTAAAATTGTCTTCAATCGTGTTTTAATTCCCCTTTCCTAACATGTTGGGGTGCAAAAAATGGCTAAAAACCAATTTTTAGATTTCTTAACCTTTAATCTCTGGCTTTTGACCTATGACGTAATAAATCACGCAGGAACGAGTTAACATTGTCCGGCGGCTACCCACTAAGTTTGAACTTGTTCAGATTTATGGTCTAGGAGTTCTAGACGTACTTTTTTGCCCACTCACACACGCTCAGGCACACGCACTACATTATCACACAAGTACCCACACACACGCACGCATACATGATTTAAGATATTGCTAGGCTAAACATATGTATGACTTGAGACACCGTTTGCCATATATCCACCACGTGGCTCGGCGTGATCGTCTAGAGGTTAGGACATTGCGTTGTGGCCGTAACCTACGGCAAAACTTTTATAAGTCCAAAGGACGAAATTGTGGTTGACTTCCATACTATAAGTGCCCCTGCAGCTGCGTGTTCATTTTTATATCTTGCCCTAAAATTATATTCTGTTTACATAATGCTTGTCATATCATTCAAAGATAGGCAGATATATTTATTGCTTGAGATACCGTTTGCAATAGATCCACCACGTGGCTCGCCGTGATCGTCTAGAGGTTAGGACATTGCGTTGCGGCCGTAATAACCAAGGTTCGAATCCTGGTCACGGCATATATTTTTTTTGCTTTTAAGACAAAACTTTGATAGGTCCAAAGGACAAACTTGTGGAGAAATTCCTACCCATCAGTACATCTGCGGCTGCGTGTTCATTTTTCTTTCTTGTCCTAAAATTATATTCTGTTTACAATTATGTGCTTGTCATATCATTCAAAAATAGACAGATATATTTATTGCTTGAGAAACATTTTGCTATCGATCCACCACGTGGCTCGCCGTGATCGTCTAGAGGTTAGGACATTACGTTGTGGCCGTAATAACCCAGGTTCGAATCCTGGTCACCGCATAACTTTTTTCGCTTTTAAGGCAAACCTTTTATAGGTCCAAAGGACAAAATTTGTGGGGGAGTCCCTTACCATAAGTACACCTGCGGCTGCGTGTTCATTTTCCTTTCTTGCCCTAAAATTATATTATGTTTACAATTATGTGCTTGTCATATCATTCAATGATGGGCAGATATATTTATTGCTTGAGATACAGTTTGCTATAGATCCACCACGTGGCTCGCCGTGATCGTCTAGAGGTTAGGACATTACGTTGTGGCCGTAATAACCCAGGTTCGAATCCTGGTCACGGCATATTTTTTTTTCGCTTTTAAAACAAATCTTTGATAGGTCCAAAGGACAAAATTGTGGGGAAATTCCTACCCATTAGTACACCTGCGGCTGCGTGTTCATTTTTCTTTCTTACCCTAAAATTATTTTCTGTTTTACAATTATGTGCTTGCCATATCATTCAAAAATAGGCAGATATATATTTATTGCTTGAGATACAGTTTTCTATAGATCCACCACGTGGCTCGCCGTGATCGCCTAGAGGTTAGGACATTACGTTGTGGCCGTAATAACCCAGGTTCGAATCCTGGTCACCGCAACTTTTTTTCTTTCGCTTCTAAGGCATATCTTCAAGCGTCCAAAGGATAAAATTTTTTGGGAATTCTTACCATAAGTGCCCCGGCAGCTGCGTGTTTATTTTTATATTTTGACCTACAATTTTATTCTGTTTACATTTATTAGCTTGTCATATCATTCATAGATAGGCAGATATATAAATATATTGCTTGAGATACTGTTTGCCATAGATCCACCACGTGGCTCGCCGTGATCGTCTAGAGGTTAGGACATTACGTTGTGGCCGTAATAACCCAGGTTCGAATCCTGGTCACGGCATAATTTTCTTTCGCTTTTAAGGCAAAACTTTTATAAGTCCAAAGGACGAAATTGTGGTTGACTTCCATACTATAAGTGCCCCTGCAGCTGCGTGTTTATTTCTTGCCCTAAAATTATATTCTGTTTACATAATGTGCTTGTCATATCATTCAAAGATGAGCAAATATATTTATTGCTTGAGATACCGTTTGCAATAGATACACCACGTGGCTCGCCGTGATCGTCTAGAGGTTAGGACATTGCGTTGTGGCCGTAATAACCCAGGTTCGAATCCTGGTCACGGCATAATTGTTTCGCTTTTCAGACAAATCTTTTATAGGTCCAAAAGACAAAATTGTGGGGAAATTTCTTAACATAAGTACACCTGCGACTGCGTGTTCATTTTTCTTTCTTGCCCTAAAATTATATTCTGTTTACAATTATGTGCTTGTCATATCATTCAATGATAGTCAGATATGTTCATTGCTTGAGATGCAGTTTGCAATAGATCCACCACGTGGCTCGCCGTGATCGTCTAGAGGTTAGGACATTACGTTGTGGCCGTAATAACCCAGATTCGAATCCTGGTCACGGCATATTTTTTCTTTCTTTCGCTTCTGAGACAAATCTTCAAGCGTCCAAAGGATAATATTATTTGGGAATTCCTTACCATAAGTGCCCCTGCGGCTGCGTGTTTATTTTTGTAATATTGTGTCGAGCCCGCTCCTCCGATAGTAAAACTATATCGGGACTCGCGATAGAAAGGTACTGGGATATCTTGATGCCGTATTTACGCTTCTTCAGGAGATGTCTCGAACGGAAGAAAACAATGACTTCACACAAAAAACAATTTGACGAGATAGGATTTGATTAATGATTCGGTATAATTTCTTCTCTGTCGATTCTCTTTACAAATAAAACTAAATTACAATGACTTGACTTGACTTGACTCCGTCAATTAAACAATTAGAAAGAGTGATGAAATGGTGCCGAAGCAACGAACTGATCACGGAGCGCTGACGGAGTGATAAATTTTCTGATCAAGTGAAGTGAAGTGATAAAACTTTCGGCCTCCTTTTCCTTTTAAACCTTACTTCCATAAAATCCCCACTGCGCACAATCAGTAGGCAGCCAATAACCTGACCATCCTGTATTAACTTAACGATATAAAAATAAGTGCACTGGCACTGATCTGCCCTGATTGGTTGGGAGTTTGGAAGTCCATCCCCTTTCTATGGAAACTTCCATACCACGTGAGAGAACCTTCTCGAATGTTCCACAAACATAATGGAATCTATTTTGGGAAAAGGCCCTGTACCAAGATTCAATAAGATAGTTAAAAACTTCTCGTGGGAAAACTGAATCCATGACCTAGATAAATACATAAGAGGCCTGTAAGGTGTCTCGATGGAGTGTTTCGGTAACATCAAAGAGATGGTATTACTATTTCATAACATCCCCCTCAATCTTTTAAAATTTTTGGATACTCCAAAATTTTAACATCATACTGCTTTAACTTATCATTATCTCAAGAAGGTAGAGTACTGTAAGCACATTCATTAATATTCATTGACTTCAATAAATGGTCTTCATATATCTCAACGGTTAACATCTTGGTTACGAATTATTAAAAATGATCATATGATATATACATTGACACTATCTCCATGAAAATTTTTTTTTGTGTACCTCTTTAATATTGATGACATCATATGATGTAATCTAAAAAAAATATCTTTAAGGTATCTTAAAGTTACATGACACAGCAAAATATGCAGTATCTCTTGAAAATACATTTATGCATTTCATACATCAATAATACATTTATATCAAAAGTGAAATCATGCCGTGGATTGGGGAGAGATCAGAGAATACTTGACTTAGTTATCTTTTTAACTGAACAGAACACCTTAGCGTTCCATAAAAAATTCGTACATTACAAAAGAACCTTAAAATATTACAAACTCATTTACAAAGTACCTCCTCTTTAATGAAGGCATAGTTTCAAAACTGCTTTGAAACCTTGTGAATCATATACATTCACCTCAAGAAAATCAAGAAAATGTGACTCGATAGCATGGTGACCCTAGGTATGCACTCCGAAATGATCTAGTAAAGTACCAAAGTACTAGATATTCGATACCATAAAAGAGACTCCATAGACTATGACATCAACAAATCTTTCTTCAAATTAACATATTACTTAACATCTTGTCTTTTCAACTTCATGATGAAATTTACTTTTGCATGAATAATTGAGGAAAAGAAATATATACATAATTTCCTCAAAAGATCTATACTTTCATTTGCTTCGATAACTGTTGCTGTAAGCAAAAGTTGCACATTACCAATGCTGTCTCTAAATAGCCTTCAATATAACATAAATGATGCAATGTAAATATCCTTAAAATATTTCTCAATATATGAAAACCCATGTTGCTAATATTCCGGATATGTTCTAATTGCCGGGTAAACGTTTGAACGAATTCACAAGGAGAAATAAGGTATACTCATTACACATTTGTTATAAAAGATGAAACTAGGTCACTTGGTGATGTTTTTAACAATAAAGCTTATATTGTTACACCATATAGTACAATGACTTCCACTTAATAGGTATGCAGGTAATTGCCATGACGCATTCCATTCATACAATTGTGGGTTAAACACCTGTTCATCTGAACTTAAAGCAATATGCAGTTATACATATTAACCATATAATGTTTGCAACATCCTGCCTGGATTGCCTGTAATGTTCAATCCCTTTTCATGGAGAAAATTCATTATTTCCTCTGTGTTGGAATATTTTCCTACATCCCACCAAAAATCATGACTCTTAAAGCCTGTTGGAAAACATGGTGTCTGATAGGTGACCAGAACCTGTAATTCACCCAATTTGTATCGAGCACGTTGGACTTTCATGTCTCCTTGTGGAGCATTTGCAAAAACTTTCTTTTGCCTTAATATGCTATCTTTTATGGAAGGATATGGAAGTGCTAATCCTTCATTATGTGCTCTATTCTCTAAAAAGGATGCAACATTCATTGGCTTAGTGCTCATAAGACACATGACATGATCTGAAGTTACCCCTGGCAAAATGTTACCAAACTCATCATGAAACTCAATATGTGCATCTTGCATGACATTAACATCGTCTGCATTAGAAGTGTTACTACTCAAAACATTTCTCATTCGAGCAAGCTTTTCACTTGATGAACCCTTTGTTTTCAAGACATTTCGCAATTTCTGAATGTTGGTGATATTCTTAGTTTCAGAAGATGCTCTTACAAAACATGGTTTAAGCCTGTTATAATTGAATACATCACTAAGAATTTCTCCTTTGAGAGTGGCCAACAAATAATGAGTCCTATCCAAAACTTGATGGATCACTAGTGGTCCACACCATTCAGCAGCAATTTTGCGAGAGTTCGCAGTCAAGGAGGAAGACGTTGGCTTATATAGATACACTAATTGACCCGTTGAATAAATTGCACCTTTGTCCAGTTTTGCACTTATCTTAACATTTTGAGCATCTTGTTGCTTCTTTTGCAAGACTAACATTACCCTTGACAAATGATCAAATCGTTTCTTTAACAATGCAGCATATTCTCCATGAGATTGTGATAATCCTGCCATTGGATTGAACGATAAATTTGTAAGATTTGGTGGCTTACGTCCAAATGCAAGTTCAAATGGGCTATAGCTACCTAACTGAGTAGAGGAAAATGTGTTATATGCATAGGCTGATGTTGGGACAAATCGTACCCAATCCGTACCAAACTGATTTAAGTTCACTTTGAGGAAATTTGAAAGAGTCTGAATGTGTCTTTCAACCTGTAAGCTTCCATGATTGCTTACACTGATGAACTTTTGTTCAATGCCCAAAGCTTTACTTAAGAGCTCCACTAATTTTCCTGTAAGAGAAGCTGCCGCATCACTTATGATACAAGACGGTGGACCAAAGGTTGTGACTACCCTCTGCAATAATGCTTCACATATTGTTTCAGCATCAAGAGTCTTAAGAGAAACACATACAACAAATCTAGTGATCTCATCACAAACAACCATCAAATGTTTAAATCCTGTAGCCGTTGTGGGCATAGTCTTGAAATCCAGACTAAGTCTGTCAAAAGGACGATAAGAATCAGGAATGCGAGCATGATATTGTCTCAATTTGTCCGGTTTCTTACGGAATTCTTGACAACGGAGACATGCCTGAATATAATTACTGATGCGTTGAAACATATTGCGCAGATAGAAATGCTGTCTAATGGTCAAATATGTACGCATTACACCCTGATGATTACTTAACAAGTCATCATGATAACGAGATATTATCTGTTCTACCATAGTCTCAGGTATGACTAACTGAAGAGTCATCTTAGCATCATTAGTCTCATGCAAAAATATCCTGAATAACAAACTATTACATAACAAATAATCCTCTGCTTGAGAACGAACAGTTCTAGCATGCTTAACATTACCTGGAATAATGTCGTGTGCAAGAAAATCATAAATTGGTTTGTAGTAAGGACAAGTTTGTTGTTGAATTTGCAAGTCTTTTACATCAAATGGCAGATCATAGTTTTTGATCAGCTTTCCTTGAATTGCCTTCATGACTTTATTCAATTCCTTTTGTTTTGGAATGTGCCCTGTAACCAAATGATCAATGTTTGTGATTACTGGCTTCGGCTGAACAAATAATTCTGGTGGTGGTTCTCTGATTACCTCTTGCACTCTATGTCTACTCTGATCCACTAATCTTGGCTCTGTAGGTTGAGAAACACTTGTAAAATTTGGCACAACTAATACATCAGGACTATATGTATGTCGATTTTCACTCGGCATAGTAATAATAGGCCTTTGAATATATGTTTCTCTCTTATCAGTAGAAATTACTGGTGTAGTCGTCCTTTGTGACTCAGATTGTGGTCTCTGTGTAACATGCTCATTAGAATGTGTTGCCTTAGGAACGGATGTCCTATTTACTCTATTTGTTGATACTTTGGCTGGGGAATCCTGCTTAGACTCCTTAGTGACTTTATTCGGAAATAAATCTGGAACTTTGACTCCCATTGACCTTGCCATTGACCTTGTCATGATTGGATTAAATGTCTCCTTAGGTGGAGTTGAAAAATCCTCACCAGAATTGACCTCTTGAGCAACCTGATCTATTTCAGAGTGGAATTCCTGTGGTGCTCTAGACAAATAATCTGCCAAAACCAATTCTGAGCCTTTCTTATAACCAACCTGAAATGTATATTCTGACAATTTGAACAGAAGCTTACGTAAGCGTGAAGTTGCTGGTTCTTGTTTCGACTTAAACAATTCAACAATGGCTGAGTGATCAACATATGCCTCAAATTCTACATTTTGCAATAAATGTTTGAATGCTGTCACATTAATAAATAGACCCATCATTTCTAATTCAGTTACACTATACCTCTGACAAGCTGGTGGTAATATCTTAGAGTAATATGCAATAATATTCTCTTTGCCATTAACTCTTTGTGTCAGGTACGATCCTGTTGCTACTCGTGATGTGTCGCTATATAATACAAAACGACCATATTTCTGTGGCATATGCAATATAGGTGGATTACACAACAACTCTTTAATACTTTGAAATGCACACTGATGTTCCTCTGTCCATTTAAATACCTTTCTCTTACGACTCAAATGATGTAATGGTCTCAATTGTGCTTGAATATTTGGGAAAAATGAAGCCACATAATTAACTGCACCTACAAATCGTCTTACTGACTTAACATTGTGTGGTTTCGGTGTGTTCCTAATCGCTGCACATCTGTCATGCAAAGGTTGGATACAAGCCTCACCTTCTGGGGTTATTGAGAGCAAATGTCCCATATATCGGACTGAATTTTGGAAAATGCTACACTTTTTCGGAGAGATTTTCAATCCGTTGTCCATTAAAACCTTAAAAATTGCCTGTAGGTGTTGTTTGTGCGATTGTTTGTCTGCACTGTACACAATAATATCGTCATGATGAGCAATACAGAACTTATTTGAATTTTGGATCGTTGCCAAAATATCATTAATTTTCGACTGAAAGATCGCTGGAGATAAATTCAATCCCTGTGGTAAGCGTTTATAATAATAATGCTTTCCTCCATGAAACGAAGCAATACCTGTATATTGTTGTGCATGAACACTAAGTGGCAGACAGAAGAATGCAGACTTTAAGTCAAGAACACCCAAAATTTTGGCTCCAGAGTACCCTATGGTACGGATAGTCTCATTCAGTAATGGAAATGGGTGATTGAGATGTTTTACTCTACTGTTCAAGTAGCGAAAATCTGTGACAACCCTTTTGTCTTTTGTTCCCTTCTTTGGAATGAGGAAAACCGGTGAGGTATAAGACTGATGTCCTACCGCTAAGATGCCTAATCGCACTAATTTGTCAAGCTCACTGGCGACAATGACTTTGTCCTCATCTGAAAGTCTATAGGGACGTATGTAGAATGGCTCATCATTAGTAAGAGTAATATCAGCCTCATAATTTGGACAGTGAGATAATTCACCATAAAGAGAAAATGCATCTCTATGTGAGTCTAGAAATTCATATATGCTTTCTGTTTCTGAAGCATTTAGAATACTTTGATCCAAATTAATGTTTTCTCTCATGATTTCCTGTTCGGATTTGGAAACCAGGGGATCATCGGCTGTCAAATTTGGATATCGATGTAAATTATATCTTGTAATTTCATCACGATTCTCTTTAGAGTTAGAATTCGTTCGAAAAAGAGACGGTTTTTCGATGTCTCTCATGACATTCAGAAAATCTAGAGAATCAGTAGGTATGTCTTCTGTGACCGTAATGATATCTGCTAAATCTAAATGAGCCACTGTGCGAGAAGGATTCAGAAAAAATTTCCGATTACCCATGTTCCTTAGTAGAATCTTTGTTCTACCTTTATGCATTTTCACTAACATTCGTGAAGGACACATACGAGATATCAGAGGAAACGGTTTAATAACCATATCTGCATTTCGTGCATATAGTGGAAGACGTCCCTGTACAGTAATGTATCTCTGCTGACCTGGGTAAATAACAAATCTCTGCACTGGCCTAAGGAAAACTTTGGCTTGTTTAATTCTAAAACAATTTGTGGTAAAGTCCAAAGATCCATTCAATTCCTTCAGAGTTTGACTACCTAATATTAAGTCAATACCTGTCAGGTTTGCAGCAATTAAAGCAGAAAGCTGAAATTCATGACCTTGAATTTTGACCTGAAATGTTATCGTGCTATACGCATGAATAAACTGACCATTACCCAACTTTAGGTTTACTACATCAACTGAGACTGGTTGTATAGAGGATAAATACTTTGAATTTTGCACTGTAGAAGAAGAAATGATAGAGCGTGTCGCTCCACTATCAAACAACAATGAAATTCCTTTACCATCATGTAAAGTACCTCTTACAAAATTACGTGTGTCCAGTTGAATATCCACATTACGGTCGTTCCCTGTATATCTAGAACTAGGAATATTACTATTCTTCCAAATATTATTTGCTTTACGTTTCGATCTTCCTTTACTTGGTACTTTGTCTGGAGTCACTGTATGATGAGTGCAATCATAAGTGCTCCCTACTGAAAATTCTGTGTTGGTACTCTCTTTACATTAGCCTCCATTTCATGGCTTAGGCGAATTTGACAATATTGTGCAAAATGACCTCGATTTTGGCAGTAGTAACATGTAATTGAAGGATTAAAATATGGTAACCTTCGCCTGTTATTATTCTGACCTTTCCTAGGACCACGAGAATCACGAGAACTATATCTTTGCCTCATATCTTTTGGATTGTCTTGCGATTCTGACCTACGTGACTGATCAAACTTGGTCTCTAATTCCTGAATTTTGGTACACAACTCGTGTATCTCAGAAGATGCAGAAATAGTAGGAGTTTGAACAGAAGACTGTTTGTCGTGCATTGCCATAAATAGTTCGGAAGAAGCTGTGGGTTGACTTTGGATTTGTAAGTCAAAATAACATTGCACTTTCATGACCAAATCTGCAATTGTTGCTTTTGGTGATGCAGACATCAACACTGCTGAGCGGCATTGCAAAGGCAGGGTCGAGATGAATTTATCTCTAATTTGGTCCTCGCCATATCTTAATTGTGCTGCAGCTTTTGAAATTTTGGCCAAATGTGCTTGAGCTGTATCACCTGGCGTATAGCTTAATGCATGAAATGCCTGTGATTTAGCGTAGGAAGAAGTCCCTGGACTGAAACGAGCAAGGAATTGCTTGCGCAGATCAGCAATTGTTGAAAAACTTTTGTTTTCAATCCAGAGTCTGGCTTGGCCTTTAAGTGTTCGCTTAAATATGCGACATATTTCATTAAATTCTGCCTCTACAGGGGGGGTTTGGGACGGCAATTTATGCAACTCTAAATAATCTTCAAATCCCAAATAATGAGCTTCGGCTAAATCTGCATCAATTACATCGCCCTGAAATCGTGATGGCAAAAAATCAGTGGGCCTATGTTTCTGCATAACATTAACAGAGGTAGAAGTTTCCTGTTCACTGACGGACATTATGCTGAATACAACTAGGCTAGTTATGCGTATACAACATGAGCCTATACTTAATTGAACACACTATCGACCGTTATTAAACACAAATAACAAATATGCAATACATGGACACGATTAAAATAACTTATCGGCACACTCTGATCTCAAATAGGGGTTTGGGATACAAATTGGCATGATTTCACTCACCCTTAAGTTTAACTAAGAACTGGTAGTGGAACTGCAAACGATGATTGAAGTCCCTCGGTTAGTAGTAGTAGTAGTGGCAGGTAGTAGCAGGTAGTAGCAGTAGCAGGCGGGCCTACATCTCGTGTGCTGCAGATTCGTTCGCCGTTAACATCGGGTAGAGTCTAGGCTTAGATCGCGAAAATGTTCAGTTCTGATGTTTAGAGCTGTAGTATGACTAACTACTAGTTGCGCGAATGTTCAAACGCGAACTGCATGCTGGGTTGATCATCGTTAGTGTACAGATCAGTGGTTCCGGTGTACAGACTTAGGCTAGTATAGGCTGTCTTCCCTCGTAGAGTGTTTCCGTTAGGCTAGGTCGTGAACATACGTTGTGTTCCTCGTTAGGTCTTCGGGCCAAAAAAAAATCACCTGTTCGTTATTGAACGTAACGAACGAAATTTGTGAAAAGTTCCGTTACCGTTTTGTTCCTGAAGAAAGCAACCGATCTCCACCATGTAATATTGTGTCGAGCCCGCTCCTCCGATAGTAAAACTATATCGGGACTCGCGATAGAAAGGTACTGGGATATCTTGATGCCGTATTTACGCTTCTTCAGGAGATGTCTCGAACGGAAGAAAACAATGACTTCACACAAAAAACAATTTGACGAGATAGGATTTGATTAATGATTCGGTATAATTTCTTCTCTGTCGATTCTCTTTACAAATAAAACTAAATTACAATGATTTGACTTGACTTGACTCCGTCAATTAAACAATTAGAAAGAGTGATGAAATGGTGCCGAAGCAACGAACTGATCACGGAGCGCTGACGGAGTGATAAATTTTCTGATCAAGTGAAGTGAAGTGATAAAACTTTCGGCCTCCTTTTCCTTTTAAACCTTACTTCCATAAAATCCCCACTGCGCACAATCAGTAGGCAGCCAATAACCTGACCATCCTGTATTAACTTAACGATATAAAAATAAGTGCACTGGCACTGATCTGCCCTGATTGGTTGGGAGTTTGGAAGTCCATCCCCTTTCTATGGAAACTTCCATACCACGTGAGAGAACCTTCTCGAATGTTCCACAAACATAATGGAATCTATTTTGGGAAAAGGCCCTGTACCAAGATTCAATAAGATAGTTAAAAACTTCTCGTGGGAAAACTGAATCCATGACCTAGATAAATACATAAGAGGCCTGTAAGGTGTCTTGATGGAGTGTTTCGGTAACATCAAAGAGATGGTATTACTATTTCATAACATTTTCATATTTTGCCCTAAAATGTTATTCTGTTTACATTTATTTGCTTTTCAAATCATTCAATGATAGGCAGATATATATATATATATGTATTGCTTGAGATACCGTTTGTCATAGATCCACCACGTGGCTCGCCGTGATCGTCTAGAGGTTAGGACATTACGTTGTGGCCATAATAACCCAGGTTCGAATCCTGGTCACGGCAGCATTTTTTTCTTATATAAGTCAAATCTTTAAAACTTATATAAAGAGGCAAGTCACCGGGAAGCGATGGGCTCCCCGTTACTTTCTTTGACTTTGTTGGAGAAGATTTGTTAGATGTTTTCAGTGACGGGTTCAATAGGGGGTCTCTTACTGAGTCGCAGAGAACTGCTATTATAAGTTTGCTAAAGAAAGATGGTGATCCTTTGGACCCAGGCAATCGTAGACCAATTAGTCTATTAAATACTGATTATAAGCTGTTAGCGAAGACTTTGCAAGCAAGATTGTGAACAGTTATGTCTAAAATTGTTAATGATTTTCAAACGTGTTCTGTGCCTGGCTGTAGCATTCATACTATTTGCGCGACGGTTCGTGATATTATTAAGTACCACCCCATCACAATTCATAAAAAAAATAGACAAAAATATAACGATTACAGAAACAGATTATTCAATTTTTCACAAATTCTCATGGATATATTATCTGTGCATGGTTTGATATGTTCATCACAATGAAGCAAATATAGCCTACAGATTCGATGTGAAATGGTGTCGTTCTATAAAATTCCATATAAAAGTTAGTGAATCCAAAAGTTGGAAATTAAATTACCCTGATTACTTGAAGACACAAGGACTGTAGGTCAAGTACATACATGTTTCTTTTGTGTGTGTGTGTGTGTGTGTGTGTGTGTATGCTGAGTGCAGTTATCGAAAGAGAAACGTTATACTAAAACAGTGTTACATACAACGAGAGTATACTTTAGGGTATACCTCCTATAATGGTTGTTAAAGGTTAAATGAATCATAGATATACGATAGACGTGTCTGTACAGTACACAATGCAGTACACTGCCTAAGCTATATGTATCACAACGTTTGCGTTATACGCTAGACGTATCTGTAAGTATACACTGCAGTACACTGCCTACGCTATTTGTTACGCAACGTTTGATTTATACGCTAGACGTATCTGTACAGAATGTACTACAGTACACTACCTATACTATATGTTACGCAACGCTTGCTTTATACGCTAGACGTATCTGTACAGTTTAAACGGCAGTACACTGCCTACGCTATATGTTATGCAACGTTTGCGTTATACGCTAGACGTATATGTACAGTATAAACTGCAGTACACTGCATACGCTATACGTTACGCAACGTTTGTGTTACACGCTAGACGTATATGTACAGTCTATACTGCAGTACACTGCCTACGCTATATGTTACGCAACGTTTGCGTTATACGTTAGACGTATATATACAGCATGTACTACAGTACACTGCCTAGGCTATATGTTACGCAACGTTTGCTTTTTACGCTAGACGTATCTGTACAATTTATACGGCAGTACACTGCCTATGCTATATGTTATGCAACGTTTGCGTTATACGCTAGACGTATATATGCAGTGCATACTGTAATACACTGCCTACGCTTTATGTAACGCAACGTTTGCGTTATACGCTAGAAGTATCTGCACAGAATATACTTCAGTACACTGCCTAGGCCAGGGTTGTCCAACCTTTTGCAGAGGAGGGCCACATGGAATGATTATGATGAAGGAGGGGCGCATGAACCCTACGCTCGTTTTTTCGATTTTTCGCCCGAAGCCCAAGGCAACAAAATATGAGCACTGCGCGCGGAGCGCACTGATTTATTTCCCTTCCTGATAAATCAGATGAATAAAGTTCAGCCGCCCCGCCCCCCTCCGCTGAGAGAGTGTCACACAAACTGACCTGTATGCAGTTTTTTGGACCCAGAAGGTTCGAATGATTGATTATATAGCTTTAAGTTGTTATCAATAAATCTGCTCACTAAAATTTCGCACTGTAGAGCATCTCTGGCGGGCCGGACTCAACCCTGCGGCGGGCCGGACTGTGGCCTGCGGGCCGTAGGTTGGACGACCCTGGCCTAGGCTATATGTAACGCAACGTTTGCGTTAAACGCTAGACGTGTATATGTACAGTATGTACTGCAGTACACTGTCTCCGCTATATGTAACGCAACGTTTGCGTTATACGTTAGACGTATCTGTACAGTAAATTCTGCAGTACACTGCCTACGCGATATGTTACGCAACGTTTGAGTTAAAGGCTAGACGTGTATATGCACAGTATATACTGCAGTACACTGCCTCCGCTATATGTAACGCAACGTTTGCGTTATACGCTAGACGTGTATATGCACAGTAAATTCTGCAGTACATTGCCTACGCTATATGTAACACAACGTCTGCGTTAAACGCTAGACTTATGTGTACAGTATATACTGCAGTGAACTGTCTACGATATATGTAACGCAACGTTGCATTACATAGCGTATATACAGTCATATTTGTTTCCTCCCACAAGGAAACTCATTTCTACGATATTAATGCATGACCAAACCTTTAACGAAAAGGATCATTCATCAGCAACTATACGCTATTCATGTTAATATTAATAATTCATACGTTTACTTATGCTCAGCAGTTTTTCAAATCCAAATCTATTGTAAACGATTTTATATGACCCAATAAACTTATCCTGAATCCAAAGTGTCAAACCCGCTTATATCATTAGAGAGTGGGTGGTAACTTTTTCTTAAATAGTTGTCATGAAATACCGGTTTGGGTATTCTGCAAGACTGACGGTGAACAAGGTGAACACACTTTACAACCATATCATTTTCCATGTCGCAATCTGCAAAATGATAGGCGATTTACCTACATATATATATATATATATATTTATGTAGGTAATGTAGGTATATGTAGGTACACACACACACACATACACACATATATATATATATATATATATATATATATATATATATATATATATATTTATATAATCCAGACACGATACCTAGGCAAAGTCTGCTTACGTTTTCGAATCACTACCTTGTACTATTTTATGTCTAAATGTTTTAATTCGTGTGCAAGGTCTTGTTTGCAATAGTTTCCATCCAGAATGCTGCTGTTAATACTTATTTTGACCGCTGGTTTATTCGGCGAAGGACATGCTTTGACTGATATCAAACTAACTTTCCATGGAACTAATGTTCAAGGTAAATATTATAAATTTTCATTTTTCTTTAAAACGAGAGACAGACTTGTTATGGAATTGTCTGGATAAATGTGTTAATAGCAAAAGTTATATAGATATTGTTCATAAAACTCATTGGTTGTATTCTGTAAACATATCATGACCCTTCTCATGACCCTTAACCTTTAACTTCTCCTTTAGTACACCTTGAGCTATTTTTGCTTTAGACGTCATGCCCCGTTGCTGTTTTATGTGTGTGCAACGTACTTCAACCATAGAAATTGATTACTTCAACGTACTTCGCATCGCAGCATCTACATGCAGTGTACCTCCCAACATAATGAGTCTTTACTATATATACGCGATCTGCTTGTGCTTGTCCTAAGCGTTGCTCTGTATTTGTGTGCAAGGGCGACGATGTATTTCGTGTCTCTCCCATCACTAACTTTATGTTGGAATTATTAATACAGGGTCAAGAAGGAACGTCCCCCCCCCCCCTACCACTCCCTCTCTCTCTTGGTAGCTTTAATGTTTAATTGTTAATAACCACAAGAACACTTTAAAGCGCCCAAATAATGGTCTAAGTTTTTTCAGTACACATTAACACGACTTTGACATATAGCCTTCTCGCGGGGGCAGAAAGTTGCAATTGCCTCTGGTCGAACTGTGCCCAGTTTATATTTCTTCATAAAAGAGCACAATTTCGAGAAAAAGCCAAACTAAAAATTTCGACTCGTTATTTGAGGATAAACAGTTGAAATTTTGAGAATAGACATATCTAAAAATTTTGATATAAAACGTCATGTTTTGACATAAAGGGACTAAATTTCGTGTAAACTTAATACATTCCACAAGAGATCGATATTTTGAAAAAATGATGAAAATATTTATGCGCATGAAAAAGTCAACAATGTGATAGGGAACCCTAACCCTAACCCTACTAACGATAGGGAAATTTCCACATTTCTATACAAGAAGTCGAAATTTTAAGAGTGTCGTCGAAGTTTTTGTATAAAGAGTAGACATTTTGAACTACAACTACATCTATCATCATCATTGGTCTCTAGAGTAAACCAATTTACCTCACAGTATTTTCTGTAGGTGGCGAGGTCGTACAGCGGCAAGGCTGGAAATGACACGTAGAGACCACGGTCCAGTGTATATTATATTTTTTTTCGGTTTTCACAGAGTAAGAAATTAATAAATAAAAAATATTACAATATGTTTATATTCTCAGCTCCAGATGAATGTGGTCCACATGGTGCTTGCGACTGCACACTTTACATGGACTTTAACGATATCTATTGTAAAGGTATCGATATCGATGAAGTACCAAGAAACATTCCAGCGAATGCTACGTTCTAGTGTATTCCAGTTTAAAATGCACTCAAATCCGCAGAAGACCCCTATCCGAGTTTCTACATAGTTTTCTGTTGATTTGTCGTCGATTTGAATTCTGTAAAGTCTGCTCCGTTGCTTTTTGGCGCCAGTTTGCTAAGGATCCTCGTGTGTCATGGTTGCATTGAGGAGTTTATTTTCACATGTTTCTAATTTGTTTTCATGTAGGTCGACACGCCTTCTGTGGGATCTTGCGCAAAAAAATAAATAAATCACCAATTAAAACAAAAT
Organism: Apostichopus japonicus; assembly: GCF_037975245.1. NCBI lineage: Eukaryota > Metazoa > Echinodermata > Holothuroidea > Aspidochirotida > Stichopodidae > Apostichopus > Apostichopus japonicus. Next base: position 3,746,383 of record NC_092564.1, on the reverse strand, counting down.
ATTTTTGAAAGTATTTTTACCAAATCCATTTGTTTTTCAAATTTACCCACATATCACATAAAATTATGAGTGATTATCTGTGAACTATACAAGGTTAATCTCTGGCAGGCAGCCCCAGCAAATAACTGTTGGCCTAAACTTGAGAATGATAGCTTTAATAGTAGATTGAGTGGGTTTGGCCAGAGGGCACTTAAGTCACCAGATCCCATTTTGATGTTCCATTTTTGCTTGCATATTATTAAATGGAGAATACATTTATCATTTCCACAAGGCCCATCAATTTACCATGGGTGCCAGGGTTGTAACCCCCCCCCCCTCACCTCTCAATCCTCTCCTGTTCTGTCCTTGTAATCTTGTCAGGTCGGCTTGTACTAGAGGTCACAGGGTAAAATCCTGGTTTAGTCAAAACAAATTGCAAATTGATGGTCGGTCTTTTTGGTTATGCTTTGCCACATATTTAACAGAAACTTTCCATAAATAAAGATAAAGATTTTTTTGCAAACTTCATAACCCATGTGTTGTTCAATTTCAGCAGCAGATATTTTATTATTTTAGAACCGCACTTACTCAAATGAGAAACAAACTGTTTATACTTACTTGTATTCAAAATAGTGTTCCTTTGCTTCTGAGTCCCATTTAAGTTTATGTTTTTTTCACTAATTCTAAATATCTGAAAACAAACAAAGGGATTTGTAAAACACTTTGAGGCAATACTTCGTCAGTAACATTTGTTAGAGTTGGTTTATACAAAGCCTTCTCAACATTTTCCAATTCTGTTGTGACACAACTTCAATTGAGCAAATTGAAATGACTCCCAACTTTTGCTTCACACTAAACAATGTTATAATAATAACTGGATGTCTGTAGAATGACTAACCTCACCCTGGAAACGTAAAGCTTGTCTGCATAACAACATTATGAATGCTTTTCTCTGCTTATGAATGTTCTTTCATCGATGAAGCTTGTGAAACAACTTTCTTGTGAATTAAAATTTGAAATGATCATCTTTTTTCTGTCTTTCCTTCTTCTCTTTCTATGATAAACAATGTTAGTGAAGCTGTTCACGCTGAGGGCGTTGTGGTCAAGTGGTAAAGGCAGTGGACTTGTGATCTAAGGATTACAGGTACGAGCCCTGGCCAGATCATTGCGTCGTGTCCTTGGGCAAGGCGCTTTATCTCCATTGCCTCTCTTCACCCAGGTGTATAAATGGGGACTTGCGAGGTAATTTGTAAATATAGTTGCGTGCGACGGTTTGTGGCTGCACCCTATGGGAAGTCCCCCGGGGGACACGTGGTTGTGATGCACTGTGGTACCCCAGAAGAGATTGATTGAATTGTGCACACTTTGGTGTGTAGATGTGTCAAGTTACCAATGACCAGGGTTGTAAAGTCGTGTGAGAGGGCCTTGGCTTTGAACAAGACTGTAAACCTAAATAAATAAATAAACCTTCTTTCGGCAAACCCTGGATACGAGTGAGACAATAAAGTTTAGATGGAACTGGAGTGGATTTGAATTGAGCAAAGTTTAGAACTGAAGTACAACCTTAGTATTAAGCTATTAACAGCATGACATTTATCCATTAACATAGTCATGGTAATTTATTCATAACTTAATTGCAAGTGACAATAAAAGAGAGCACTTACTTTGGTCATATAACAGCTTCTCCTGAATGACTGCTAAAGTCATATCCATAAAAGTTTAATCCAAGTAAAATTTTACTCCTCCTTGGGCCCGCTTCAGGGGCATTGGTTTCAACGCATTGTTTGACCCAGTAAATTGGAGAGTTAGGTCCAGGTCTGAGTTAAGGCAAGCAATAAATGAATGAAATTAAATATACAATGATTTCAAATCTTCTCATTGACAACATTTTCTATCTTGTCCAAACTTCAAAATTGTTTGCACTTATGACTACACTTCACTTGCTCATAAATACACACAAACTTAACATCCTGTGGACACATATTATTAAAGTGTGTCTGAAGTACAAGGGCAAATTTTATCAAACAGTAGTCTAATTGTCTCAGGTGACCAAATTTCTATTCGGACAAACAAAATCAGCTTGGTTGTCGTCCAGTGGACCACTTGTTATTACCATCAATATCAGATTGTATTGTTACTGTCATACTCTCAGACAGGTAAAAAATGATACAATTGGTATTGCCCTCTGTCACTTTGGAGATATGGAAATAAAACAAAAAATAGTCGTAGGCCTATGATCCACCCGAAGAGGGGTTTTAGAGGCCAAAGGCTGGTATTCTATTTACCAAACCTACACATCTCTCCTACAGTGTACATGTTAATCATTCTTTGTTATTTTGCAACATTTTGTTCCTGTTCGGGAAACAAAAAGGGAAGGAAAAGCCCCCCAAAAATGGCCTGAGTACAGTATGTACAGTAGTCCATGGGACACACAGTACATAACATGTCTCAAGGTAGCTACTGTATGCTGAAGGCAAAGCTGAAAAGGTACTGGAGTTTTCCTGGGCCAAAGGGCTGCTGTGATATCTCATAGGCAAAATCTTTCCACTATAACTGGAATATACATATCATGGACATCTCTAACATAGAGATCGGAAGGAGAGTGAATTTGGAAACTGCTAAGAGAATGGAATTGGAGTGAAAGAGAGCAAACAGATTCCAAAATGTTTTATTACTTACAGAAAACTAGCTAAGTACCACAAAGATATAATTATATACATTTGCCATCTTCTGGATAGTGAATTAAAACATGATTGAGGCATATATATGTATGTATGCGTGCATGTATGTATGTATGTACCTTTGGCTACCGGAGTAGTCGTAGGTCATCAGACTAAATCCGTCCACCAAGGCTGAGAGCATCTCAAAGTCATCAGCAGTGAAAACACCTGTAGCACTTGACCTTTAAAAGCAAACAGAGAAAGCCTCGGTCCCACTTTAACCCATCTTTACATTAGGAATAAACTGATATATTAATAGACATCATTTTACCATCTCATCCAATAGATGCCAGTTGCCTAAACAATTGGGTGGGGGAAGGTGGAGAGGAGGGGGCATTATGGTTAAATGGGTAAGGCAATGGGCAATTGGATTAAAGTACAGGTATGGAGTCCTGGCCAAATCATTACATTGTGTGCTTGCGCAAGGCATTATTACGCTGTGTGCTTGCGCAAGGCATCATTACGTTGTGTGCTTGCGCAAGGCACCATTACGTTGTGTGCTTGTGCAAGGCATCAATACGTTGTGTGTTTGCACTAAGCATGTTATGTTGATTGCCTCTCTTCTACCTGGTGTATAAATAGGGACCTGCCAGGTAACTTGTAAATGTAGTTGCAAATATCCAAATTTTTAAGTCTTTTACGACATTTACAAGAAATCATGTTGTGAAGTTGATAGATATCAATGTTTGCAATGAGTCATGACTTGAGTAAAACTAACTTTCAACAGTCACATGACTCACAGATGTGTGTCAGGAAAGTAAAAATATGTGACTAGTTACGACTCTGAGAGACACATACTTCGTGACCTTCATGGCTACCTGTCAAACTGCGTATTGATTACAAGATACTCCTGTTAACCTTTAAATGTATTCATGGTATTGCGCCACACTACTTGGGTGAACTTGTTCAAAGTTATACCCCAACTCGCCATCTGCGCTCTAGCACCCAATCATTGCTCTCTATGCACCCTGTGTCCATTAAATCTTATGGCGAGCGATCTTTCCAGTATTCCTCAACCCTCCTTTGGAATAAAATCCCACTCAACATCAAGAATGTTGTGTCTGTGGAGATGTTCAAAACTGTTTTGAAGACACACCTGTTTTCATTGTTATAATTGTTATGTTTACTCTTATTGTATATTGTGTACATATCTTTCACTTTCTTTTGTACAACCCGGCGAGACTTTATTGTAAGTTGTGCTATATAAGAACTGTTTATTATTATTATTAGAGCATTACAGAATAATCACTATGTCAATGTGTGTGCAAACATACCCAGGCTGGAGGGGAGGCGGTATTACTACGTAAAATGTCATGGTCTCCCTGTGGAATTCTTCTGACATATCAATCAAAAGGTGAAAGAGATCACTGTTAAAAGAGAATCAAAATTAAAGTGGGATATATTGAATCAACTATTGATTGAAAACAAGTTAAAATGTTCACTGAATTCAAACTAAAACCTAACGAAGGAATTAACCAAATTAAGTTCTTAACATGATTGCTAGTGTACTTTAAGCTCCGTGACATGCATGTAGGAAGATAAGGATTTGACTTTCAATTTAAGTATCACATTTTTTATCTCACTCAAATATGTTAAAGATAGTTAGTTGACAAATCCTATTACGATCTGCCATCTGTCATGAATACCTACAGAGATTTAACCAACCTGTAAATGCTCAAGTAACGGGCACACATTCTTTGATAGTCTTAATCAATAGTAATCATCTTTACAAGCTACTTTAATCAAAATTAATTCAGACTTTGCTGTCTGTAGATGCTTCATGCATTGATAACTCACGACAGTAATTTCCTAAATGTTGATAAACTTACAGTTTTCTTTGGCCTCCCAGTTGGTTCCATATCTCCACCACAACACCATCAAAATTATTTTTCTGGCATAAATTACAACAAAGAAAACATCAGTGAAAACAGCTTTCTATTAAAAGAATGTTTCAGTCTTCGGACCACTTTAACCAATACTAAACTCAATACATCGACAGAACACCCTCACCTGATGTAATAGTAGCAAGTAAATAGATATTTTGTTATATATTTATTTATTTGAAAATAATCCAAACACAGATTTGTACTGGTATCAACTGACAGAGATGAAGTATGAAACCACAGATTTGTTGTAAATGGAATAGCCCCATCGTTTTGATGAATATTGATCAGTTGAAATGATGAAGTTCCATACATCTCTTGTCACACCAACACATTGTGATGTCACAGATTTACTGTGTCTGGGCTATAGAAAAGATTACCAGGGCCTCTTCCTGAATCCTGTCCCAATAGCCAAAGAATCAATGTGACCATATAATCCCATCTATGATGTGCACATACAGACTGTATGGGGCAACTCGAAGGTGGCAACCAGGACTTGTTGTACACATTTGTTTTATAAATTTTAATTAATAGACATTAAAGTATGAAGATCACAAGAAAAAAGACAAACATGACACACCCAATTTTTTACTAAGCATGTTCACCAGACTTCAAATGAATACCATACAAGGTAGGATGATTTTCTGAAATATGCAATTGAAATATCTACATATAGAATTTCCTATAAACTCACTTTGTAAAAGTTCACTGCTGCAATTGACAATGCTTGAATTTCTTTCTCTGATTCAAAGACTTCAACATAATCTCTACCAGTCCATCCATCAAATAATAACCTTGGAGCTGTTGCAAAACAAAAAGTGGCAAAATGGATAGGTTTATGAGACAGAAAGATTCATTATTTATATTATTTAATCATCAAGAAGCTACACAAAATCCAATTGTAAGGAGACCTGGCAATGGAAGTGGTTGGAGGGGGGGGGGGGGAGAGGAGGAGGAGGGGCGTAGGACAGTGCCTCCACTAAATAAAAAACATCTGGCTAACGATAAAGTTTGAATATCATTAAATTTCAAAAGCTTTCATTTGTTTTGACTGAATTACTTGTTAACACAGCACTACCAGACAATGCATCTCACATCATTTGAACAGACCAACTGGTTGTTAACACCATTCCTCTTGATCTACTTGAGTGAATAATCAACATTGTACATAAACCTTATTATGTATTACGCTGCCTAAAATTTGACTAAATTAGCAGAGGGCCTGCTTTGTCCCTGTTTTGACGACATTGTATTCATTGCATGGGAATGTACTAAATAAAATCATCAGTCATTGGGTGTTATTCTCATTGTTGTTTCTAAGCAATGGCAGATTAGCACAGTAGTATGATCTTAAATAATATCAAGCATTCGAATACAGGGATGCCTATATAATTTACATGCTTCTATTACCTGACAGCTATTACTGCTTATCATAGTATGCAATTACCTGATGCTCTTACCTGTCAGAACATATGTCAACACTTACCTACTTCCACCTTCCCTTTTCCACTCTTCTTAACGTCCTTGAGCCAACCTGATCAAAGTTCACAAAACAAGGTTTGAAATAAAAAAAATTACGAGGTTTTGCACAATCTGTCTTATTATCACAGCAAAACATACAGTATGAAGAGGCCCCCTAGCATACATGTCATCCAAATAAACCACAACCTCGTTAGGAATTTAGGAAATATCCCTAGGAAATGTTCTTGTTTGTGACAGAAATATGGAATTAAATAGATTTAATTGAAATGCACTTAGTAAAGGATGTAATCTTACAATTAAGCCTAACTGTGATAATAAGGTGTACATGTATCCTGAGCTATACATGTTCATGTTTGGCTTAGCATAAATGTATCCTAAGAAATACATATTCATGTTTGGCTTAGAATGTATGCTAAATGGGGCCAGGATTTGATGTGTGAAAGTGGGGGGAGGGGCAAACCTGGGAGAGGGGTCTAAGGGGAGGGTTTGGATTTTATAAAGCTCCTATATGTAATCTTGTGCAATATTTATAGGTTATTTCCCAGTACTAGTTGTGTATTTGAAATGTAATCATGCCATCTGCATGAAAGTTTTACCATATTCATTAAGCGAAATGAAAAGTACCACATGGAATTAAATAAGAATTGTCACATTTGGTCGATCTGCTATAGCCTGTGTAATGACATTATGAATAAGATAAAAGTATCGTAGAGTGGTCAGTATTGTCAATCTAATTACTCACCGGTCTGGGGAAAATTAGGGGGTGGGGGAGTTTTGGAGTTTTTTTCTCTCTACCAAATGAAAGTTAATGAGTAGTATGTGCATTGGATTCAAGCCTTGTTTTTTGTTGCTCCAATAATTTTCATACTATTATTACATTATTAGTCACATGTATGTTACATGCAAACAGATTTTATAAACTTAACTTAATGAGCTTATCTTTGGTATGGTTATGTAGATAGTAAAGATTTATCAATACACATTCTGGCCCGAAGAAGACAGTGCGAGGCAACAGGCCACAATTTCTTTCTTTTATTTGTTGGGGGGGTGGGGTGGTGGTGGGGATATATCCACCAAACTAACCTACAGTATTTCTGGATTTTAGCTTGGCGTGAAAATGTGGTTGGGGAATTTACTATTCATTAATACATATACTTGACATTTGGGTGAATCTGTCTGCCCAATACAGGAAGCCTCATGTTACTTTGCAAAGGAAATTTACCCCAAAATTTGTTGAGCTGTAGACCATAGCCTTCTTTGCCTGGCCCATTTTAGAAAGAGCCAAGGCTCTTGTTATGTAAATGTGACTCTTGTTATACAAATGTCAGTAATTCTTGCAGCAAGCCACTTCAAATGAACCATAGCTCTGATACAAACATGAAACTAACCTTTATCGATATCATGGCCTCCATTGACGGCAAATACCCTTGGAGATTTCCTAATTATTTGTAGCCAGACAGGAGATATAGCGCTGAACTTTCCTCCAAATATTTTGGCAACGTCATAACCGTGTCCATTCCACTGAAAGTGCATGAACATATATGTGTAGACATTATAGACAATGTGAAATTAGGGCAAACTAGTAACATGCAGGTCAATTAATACCTTAGTTATGTTGTTAGGATAAATTCTCACGTTGTCCATAACATGCATGAGAATATTAATTATGTCAAGTAAGCTAGCTCATCAATTTCCTTTTCTCTTACCTCACGTTCTTGCAATATAGGAGTAAAGCTTCTTCGAACAATTGAAACATGCAATCCCCAAAAATATGTTATTAAACCAAATTATCAAAAATTGTCGGCTCACTGGTTGCAGTCGATGCAGTTGTACCACTGGTGCACTGCAGTTGTGAGCTATAAATAGTTCTTATTTTTCCCAGTAAGTGTCATTGTTATCATTGATAAACTAATTTAAAGAAAATGCTTCTTCTGGCTTTCCAGCCACTACTTCATACACTTTTAATACTACAGCATCTTGAACTAGTCAGTCTGTTGTCTATTTTATTCGTTTGTAAGTTACGTACCGGAGAAACGTATCCCAAGACATTCCCGGGGAACAGTTTCTTCTCCAAGTTTATAGAGCAGTAGTTTGCGTGTTCACCAATCACCTCCTTAGCTTTTGGAGTCTCGGTCACCAGGCCTCCCTAAATGACACTCTTTTTGGATAGCTTCACTTCCTGTAGGATGAAGAAGAAGAAGAAGTTGAGGTATAACATCGTTCGTGGAATTCTACAGTATGTAATTTACATGAGAGGTATGTTACTGCACACTTATTAACATCCATAGATTAAACATTTGTACAATTATGAATGCAGCTCTATTGGTTAAAATCTTCTTTGTACTGTCAAACCTACAGTCATAGGTTTGTTTCCCCACATCATTATAAAAGAATGCACATGTATTTGAAACATTTCAGCAAGTCCACAAATACCTGATCGGACAACCAGATTGCATTTCAAATCGGATATAATTTGATGGATGGATCATGTAAAAGTTAGACCTATTATGTAGGCAATATGTATTGTCTTCTCCAGTGGGAGGACAAATAACTTCTTGTTTCATTGCAGTACAAATTTGTTATTGAAGAATAAACTTGACAAAGGTCCTCGGTCAGAAGCGAAATGACAAATGGTAAACTAACATACTGTACAGTATGTACCAGAGCCTCTCAAAAACACCCTGCTTTGATAGAAAGGAGCAGTGTGTGTTAAATATCTCATCATCTCCATGAAAAAAGCAAAGCTTTTTATGGTAAATGTATGGAGCACTATAAAATCTCAAGTAAATTTGTTTCATTTCCTCCGATTTCATGCCCACTATTCATGATTGAAACCCAGATTACTGTACCTGTACAGTAGTTTAAACTCAACCACCTGAAAATTAATGGTACACAACTACAGTGCATGGCTAGATATATATGAACTGTCCATGCTGGCAATCTTGAGACATAGATTTTGAAACATAACAACAATTTACTTCTACCTACTGTAGAGCAATACGCCTCTTGTAATCAATATCGGCAATATGCTTTCAACCAACGGAATTGTGATTCGAGACATTTCTATATTTCTAGAGGTTTGCATATTCTATCTCTGCTGACCTTACTTGACCATTGCCTGCTCCCTCCCCCATCCCCCCATAATAGAGCTCCTCCCCATCTCACCCCCCCCCCCCAAAATAGGGGCTTATAGTATTCAATGGTGTGAGCATCTACATAATCACGTCTTTTAAAGCATTATTTATTCTGCAAAAAAGACGTTTTTACCTCCATCATTATGATGGGCCTCTGGAAATCAATTATACAGTAGCACATCTACAGGTCCACATATGTGAATTGTACCATTTAATGACATTTGCAGGGATATCACGTGATGTTCCTACAAGTATGTCTGTTGACCTCAAATGACCTTTCACCAACACAACCATTGTGGGGCATTATGATTTATAGTCTGATACACATATGAAACTTTTCCCAATGAAATTTTCCATAATGGAAAGTGCTGAGGATTGGGTGGTGGAGGGAGGTTGGCATTAAATCCAGTCATCTAAGTTTGGACTGGATTCTAAAATTAGCTAAGTAATTCCAAGAACCAGTAGAAAGAAAGGGGAAAAGCACTCATGAATATGAGCAAGGTAATAGAATTGTTCTGAAGAATCATAGACGTACTGTAGCCTACTTGCATTTGTCTATCTGTACCTTTTCATTGTCTTTTTGTGCTTTCTTATCTTTTGACTTCCGTGGCGATCCAGCATCAACCATGGAAACAAAGATTAGAAATAAAACTAAAGCCAATTTAACACTGCCTCCTGCTTTTATGGCTGATAACGCTCTAAATGTGAAGAAAAGAACATTACAGTCAGATACGTAACTAGTTTTTAAGAGTTATATTTATCCAAAAGATTTCCTGTCCAATATATTATGTGTAGATGTCTGCTTGATTTAACATAGCCATTAGCCCGAGCCAAATTTTTCCTCCATTAAGATAATGCTTTTGTAACTAATGGAGCAAATTTAACCACAAGACTGTAACTTTATATCCCACTAAATCTTGGTTGAGTGGTATCCATTGCATACACATGTATCGGTCTTGGAACTACTACATCATTGTTTATCATATTGACTATGGATAACCACATGTGTGAATGGCTGTGCAAAGATAAATCAACAATGAGTGGAATGCAACACCTTTAGCAAAGTGAGCCAGTTAATTCCGCTATTTCAGGGAGACTAACCTGTACTGTAAGTGTAACTGCAGAATTGGGCAATCTTACGGGTTACTGGACCAGGTTTCTATTTGGGAGACTTTTCACATTATGTCATAATGTTAAGCCTGCTGTAACATAGCAATGTAAAACAACCATGTAGTAATATTATGCATACCCTTCTGTCACAAGTTTAATAAATAAATAAATCATAATAATATGCACACAATAGCCACAACAACCAACCAACGGGAATTGTCGTGGAACTAGTACTGGTACACAACTAGCAAGGCACCAATGTTAAGCAAGTACCCTGGATCTGATATCAAATTTCAAAATACCAATATTGGCCATTCACTACGATGACCAAAAACACAAACTGAATATAAGGTGCTCGGCTTCGTTTATCAAGCAACAAACTTGGCTCGACCAAAAGTCAATGGAAATACGTCTAGACCTACCAGTGCAGTCAGCAATAAAGTAGCCAGAAGTCCAACGCCAGTCGCTAAACCTAGGTCTAACTTCCGGTTGGATATGTTTACAAAGTTTATTGCAACACAATCTTAGTCGAGTCTTAGCCTAGCGTTGGACAGTACAGTAGTCTGTAGCGTTTGGGTTTTACTCTCTTCCGGAAACTGAAAACATAAAACTGGTTGTTTTTCTCTCGGTGACTTGTTTTTCTCTCGGTGACTAATATCAAGTTGAATCCTAATTCAGAAGCAAATTCGGAAGGCCAAACAAATTTCGGTACAGTTTTAAGGTTGTGTTTACCACTATTAGTATTACCAGCTGGCCTACACTATGATTCGTTACCCTGTTGTTGGCAGGAGTAAGCCTCACGTTAGGCCACAGTGGGTCTAGAGGCTACGGTTACTGCATGTTGATCCCCATTGTAGTTATCACCTGTCTTGTCGGGCTCTTGGGGAGGTTAAAAATAACCTTATAAAATGCCCACCCAATTTCCTTCTAATATCACTTCATAAGTTATGTTTATTTCATGCAATTTATTTGCTTCCTACCTTCATATGCAAGCAGCGGTAAAGATTGGGGTACAGTTGTAGAATACTCTGCCTTTTTGAAGTTCTCTATTTCGGATGTAGTCACAGTCAAGTTATTTATTCTCTTCACTGCAATTTCGTTTCCAGTCTAAAAAATCATTCTTCTTGAAAGTTGAAGAATAATGATTTTCCTGTCATGACTCCAACTGCACCAAGAAAATAATAGCTGTGGCTGCTGTACTTACCTTATCCTTGGGTGAATAATCATGACATGCTTGTTTATTCACTTCATCAAATGCAATGTTGGACTAATAACTATATACTTTAAGTTGTTCATGTGGTATGGGAGGGAGGTTGACAAGAGGAGAGGTGTACACACCCCACCCCTTAGATCTTTATCTTGCAACTGTGGGCCTTGTATTACATCAAGCATATTAAGCCTATAATAAATAAACACCCATTATTTACCAGACAGTCAGGACCGTTGGGTAAATAGGCACCAATCCTTCGCGTATTAAACTGACAAGTTCTTGTAAATAAGCACCCTTATGTAACCGACGATCGGGTACATAAGCACCAATGAATTGCAAATATTCAGTTGATGATTAGGTAATAAGTAAGAGTGCCATAGTTATTGTTCCAATGTAAATGTGCATTGCATTCAAACATACATGAAACTTGAATTTGTCCATCGTTGGTTTAATAGTGAATCCCAAGGATTAGGAAGCCAATCATAGATCATTTGTAACCCATGTATAATGATCGTGGATAAACATTGGCTTATACCAATTCTTCTCTCTTTGATGAATGTTTCGAGACACAGAAGTCATGCATTCAATTGTCACACCCTTTCCTGTTGCTGACACCGGCACTTTAACTTACTCTGATGTCCCCATCTGAAGGACAAGAGTTCACCTCAGCAGTAAAGTATGATCAATGAAGTTATATCCAAATCATTGAAACAGAACCAAACCCCAGTCCCCAGTATGCAACCAGACATAAAAAATCAATGGAAGACTCCACTTAACAACATTGCAATGCAGCATTTTGATTAAGGGGTGGTGGGGGTGGGGGGATGGGTTGACCAATATGTTGTATAGGCTGATATGACCTGCATGACATCCTTTGATCTTCTTTGGTCATTCGTGGGATATCCTTAGCATGGAATTTTTAAAATAATACTAAGAGTCAACAACACTGTTTTGTCATTAAATATTACAGTCAGTCTTTGTCCATGCACAGACATACTGTTTTTGATGACTAAGTTTCTTTCTTTTTCCTTCAGGAAAATTCACCGTTGAGAATTTAACGAGGCCCTACAACATTACAGATGAAGTCTCAGCTATCATTCTCAAATGTATCGTCTGTCTGAAGCAACATTCGACAATACTTTCAAGGTCGACTATGGAAAACACCGATGCTGAGACAAGTAATGTCCAAAACCATTCATCCAGATGGGCATTCACTGGTAGCTCAGGGCCTCATATTGTTCTGCTCTCAATATGCTGTTCTCCTCTGGTATTTACATGTGCAGCTTTTTATAATGCTTACCTTGGAATACTTACTTGGTACAACATCTTCCTTCACTTTTACGATGAGAAAACTTTCCTCCATCGTGTGACTCTCTGCCCTCTATTGATATTCATTTTCCCACCTGCTTTACTTCTGGCAGTGCTTGTGATATTTGTTTATACAGCCGTGAAACAGATATCGTGGGATATCTACCGCTGGAAGTATGATGTCTGTGACTTGGAAAGAGGTGCGTATGCCAAACTTTGTCTGAAGATCGGTCTACAACAATGCTGCCCGTATGAGACTGTCATCATGCAAACTGATGAATTTGATAACGTTGAAACTACCAAAGAAAACACAAGTCTTCAACCTTCCCCTCAGCATTCTTAAAGTAAAGAAGCAAGATAGTGGGTTGTATTCAAAGTGCTACAAGGCTTCCATTTAATGACGTGTTGATTATACAAGACAATGGGCAGTCTTACTTTATGTAAAGTTCTGCTAAAACTATCCATTATTTACTGACAGGCTCTCAATGGTATAAAATTGTTAATTTATGTTCCAACTATTATTCAGCAGTATGACATAATGAATCAGATGGCAATTTTAAAACACAGATACCTCACAACCATTGGAACAAATCAAAATTCCATTCATACATGTGCAAAAATTCTAAAATAAAAATCCAAGGGTTTGTTGCTTTAAAAAGAAACATTGTTTCTTGTTAAACCCTGTGAAAATTACATCCCAAGCTTGGGCAAGACAATTGGGGAATCAGGATATATTGCGTAGGGATTTCAACCATAATATCTTTCTTCAACCATTAAATAAGTTGATAAATTTGACTGGAATCAATTGTAAAGACACGGTTTGACATAGCTGGCCAACAATTTAATAAAACATTCTTAAAAGTAATTTCTTAAACCTCTGAACACCTCTAGATTACTCCCTGACATATAGGAAATATTAACTTAGACAACAAAAAGGCTTATGAGGGAGAGAGAAATGCTTTGAAGGTAGGGTGGTAAACTCTTTTTTGAAGTTTGAACATGTTACACTTTCAAGCATACTCTGGGGTAATATTTATGGCCTATAAAGAGTAACAGCTTTTCCTCTTGGTAAAAGTTATTGGAAGATGCTTTGTAAACCTTATGTAACTACTACTGTATCATCACTTGTGTTTGTACCAAAACAGGCTTTCAATTTAAACTACATGTAGTATCCATTGTAATGCTACAATATAGATTTGGTGCTATTGAATACTGTTAGGAACTATTGAAGTTTCATATAAATACCAAAGAAGTGATCAAAATTCTCAATATTTCCAGTAATTGTTATATGATTTTTACTACTCCATAAGATACATTATTACACCATCCAGGCAAACTTTTCTAAGATAATGTAAAGTAGCGGAGAGTAAATCAACTTTCTATACCCACAAGAATATCTATATGAAACTGGTCCTATGAAGTGATAACCAGGGAAGGAGTGGCCCACCACTTGAGAAATTTTGAGAAAATGGAAAAGGGTGCTATCCGCTAAGATGCAAAATGGTGCTATATTTGAAGGGAAAAAAAGTAGAATTTTTTACTGTTGAGGTTGTACTGCATATATATATGTTATACATTTACGTACTGTACTCTAGGAATTTTGGTAACGTTACTTCTGCCAAGTGTGTCTGTGTGTTTGGGGGGGGGGGTGGGGGGGGGGGTTGTTTGTCTTGATTTTATTATGGGGACTTAATTCCCTGCCCCAGATATATACATGGTTCTGTCCCTGCTTGTGTGATAGATGCCTCAAGTTTCCAGTGATATACACAAGCAATGGTTTGTGTAGTAAGTCATCTCACCCATCAAGGGCATTCTGTAATTTAATTACTATAATTATTATTAATATTTTTTGTGACACACTAATAGTCTGCTGTAAAGAGTAAGGAGCTTTCAGTTTTCAGTATGTTTTGCTATGATCATCTCAGTGTTGAAAGTGTTTCGATCACAGCACATAAACGTAAATCGAAATTTGTCATAAGAAATGTGTGGGTGAAACGTCTGATTTTTGTCAGAAGACTTTGAGCCATATAAAGCCATTAAGAATGTAGTAGTAGTATACTTACTAGTTTAATCCAGAGGCACTTGTATATTTTCAAGTTGGGTTTGGGGATTTATTGTGCCTTACAATCTTAATTAAGAAGAATAATTTCCTTCCATTAGAGAAGAGGCAGGCTATGAAGCTGTTTTAGCCTTTTATATTATATAAAATTAAGAGTAAGTACTAAAGAAGTAGTAAACTTGAATATTCAATTATTTGGTATAAGGAGGCAGTTTCATTAGTTAGATGCTGTAAGCCCCATTGAAATATGTAAAGGTCACTGATTATACAGTTTTCCTTATGAGTGATTACAGTTGACTTTAATTAAAAACCAGGCCATTATACAAAACATGTACGTTAAAAATTAATTTATGTATAAATTAGTATTCAAGAACTCAATATTCATAATGACATGTCATTCAATCAGAGGGGTTGTGTATTCCAGTTTCCACATAGACTGTAAAATGCTATGAAACATGTATTTTGCACTTTGCATATATTTATAACTTAACAGAAGATATTGTAATGCCATATGC
>NC_092564.1:3710983-3725983 GCF_037975245.1 Apostichopus japonicus | reverse complement strand
AAGGATGTGACTCCAAGCTCGCTCAGACTTCAGAACATATTTCTTCATTGAAATTAAAACAGCAATCAATACTTAACAAATCTAATTGAAATCTCCTCAAAGTATTGGAATATTCAGGAAGGTACTACCAGAACCCTATGTAAGTACTTTTGCAAACAGAACTTTAGCAATCTGTAGCAGACTACACATTGGGTGCCATAATGATGACATAAACCTTACTATAATTCGTAATAAAATTGTTAAAGGGATGGATTTTTCAAATGTTAAATTTAAAATTGGCCAATTTATATTTTTCAGGATGAACCAGTGTTTGCAGTGGCTTCTGAATCAACTCTGTTCGCATTCAATATATATATATATATATATATACAAAACGTTCGATAAATGTATTTCCTTTAAGTGCTTTATAGGTATTTTATCTTAAAGTAGGAAGCAGCAACAGAAAGAAAAGCATTATGTTGGAAAATTCCGCTTCACTAACGAAAAGGGTGTAAAAGAAACTTACTTGAAGTCCCTGTTCATATGAACTCTTCATAGGTCTGTATCGAGCATGCAGTACCAAAAACACCACCGATATACACGTTGTGAGAAGGACAGTCAATCTGTCTTCCCATCCAAACAATGTTATCAGCAAAGTTTGAGAAACTTTTCTTGTAAGTTCAATAACCTCCCAAAACCAGTATTGTTCTTTGTAATTTTCACAGAGAAAAATTAACCATGAAGATGTCGTAGCCTGTAACCCACAACGGTTGTTCGGTATCCTCTGTAAAGGAGTATTTTCATCAGGCATATCATTGCAAGAATCATGGTCATCATCACCATTACGATTAATTTGAAGACCTTCACCATCATCAGCACTGTCAGTTCGTTGGTCATCATCTATGTTACCCTCTGGCTGCCATCTCTTCCAAAGGATGCACAGGAGAGTTGCCGGAAAAGCGATGACGTAAACAGCAGTGAAGAAATAAGCAAGGTAATGGTACGGGCCGAGATTGTCGCAACTAATGTCAAGATCAGACCTAAGCCGTGTTATGAAGTATCGATTTTGCTCATCCAAGAAAAAGGTTTTACAAGCTCGTGGATAAAGTTGAAAGATAGATGAGCAAACTCCTGGGTAGATGATAAACAAAACTACAATAACAAAGGTGTATGACCTGGATCTTAAGTCCCCAATGGACCACTGAGAGTTGGCAGAGGCAAATCGTTGCCTGTATAACAAAACGACTTTCTTAGCTAGATAATAAGTAGATGGAAGGATAATTATTGCAATTGGAAGCGATATTCCAATGAAAAATTCAATCTTTGGGTCAATTACCAAACGATCGTCATAGCATCGAGGTCTCACGAATAATTTCAAGATATTCATCTCCAAAGATGAAATAAAACTGCCAATGATGACCAAAGGTCCAGTCCAGTTAATGTTATGAAACGAAGTGAATATTTCACCGACAACTTGATAGAAACCAAGTAGAATTTTGATTCGAGAAATTAATACATCTAAGATTGTTCTTCTTTCTTGCAAAGCATTGTTTTTCTCCTTCTTCTGCCATAACAACAGTAATAATATCACAACGCAAACTAGAAAGAAGGCGCAAGTTTCCGTTATTAATATTGCCAAGCTAGGGCAACGCATACACACATTCAAAACCGAGTAGTAACCACGTTGGCAGTTGGAACAAAGCCATCCCTTGTAGCCCTCTGCACATGATCCTTCTATGATGTTTTCGTCATCATTGGCACAGCTGTCTTTCCGAGGACATTGAAATATCACTGGAAACGTCTCATTATAACTCGTGTAAGAGTCCAGCAAATGCGTCTCTTGCTTCAGATTAGTAATAAATCGTTCATAATTACTCAAGTTGGCATCTGGAAAGTTCCAGTTCCACGTATAACCTGGTAGAAGGGTTTTGAAGTCGGTGGAACAATTAACGCCATCTTCTTGGCAAAGTGTGCAGGGGCCGTAACGGTCTGTACGTGCATAATCCTCCTTACAAGGGCAGGCTCTGTATCCGGCAAATGTCGATTGGTTGGTCCCTCCTGGACAGACTTCACAGTCTTTAGTTGAAGAACCCCCTCCAGACTTTACATAGGTACCCTTGTTACATTGTTTACATGCCACACCATTATCAACAGACGACAGCTGACCGATGCCATCTTGGTAAAACCCACCTTTAATCATTCGAGAAGAAAGAATACAAATTGAAAAAGGAATATTTCAAGTGAGGTTAAATATTAAAATCTTGTTAGTTGTTATTTTCTTCATTCAGTCCAAGTATAGATGTAATCCGAGTTCAAAGAGGCGAGAACACAATTTTCTGAAGCACAAAGTGTAATTGATTCAAAACTTGGTAATGGCTCTTAAGTTTTGACTTACTCTAAAGTATCTTCATCACAATCACCATCGCCATCACCATCACCACCACCACCATCACCATCACCATCACCTTCACCATAACCATCACCACCACCACCACCACCACCACCACCACCACCATCATCATCATCGTCATCGTCACGGTCGCCGTCACTTCCACCACCATCATCATCATCGTCATCATCATTATTATTTTTAACTATCAGTGAGTACATTTGTCTTATCATTTGCATGTTATTAACATACTCACATATCTCTGTAGTCTCTCTATTTCTCTCAGAAAACGGAGTAAAGATCAGGATTTTCTTATAAACCATAAGAGCTATCTATTTTGTTCCACCAAGCCGAGATTTCACCATATGGTGTGCGGGGGTTGGGGTGTGTTTGGTGGAAAGTTTTCTTTTATGAACCCATACCTACCAATGGGACATGGTAGACACCCGATTGTTACTCTATTAGCGTATGTACCAGGCCGACAGGCCACACATGTCCTATGTTTGCAGTCAAATCCGCTTCTTTGAAAATTCTCCAAAATCATCGCATGGAATGGAAAAGGCATTTCAGGTAAAGACTGCGGATTGACACATTTCCTGGTTAGAGAATTATATGGTATTTAAGTAATAAATGATCGAAAACAAAAATCTCCTACGAAATGTTTATATATGCGCATTATATGATTCATTTTTCCGTGTGGTGCCGTTATATAAAAAAGAAGAGATATATAAGATTAACAAAGGGGGCACATGGCTTTTACAAAGAATTGTATACCTTAAGTGATAATTGTTTTTAAAACTGATATCCACAAAGACAAATGTCAGTAACATTTTCGTATCGGCTTTTCCTGTCACTGTTCCTGTTTTAAGAAAAGATACGAAAACCAACCTGGATCACTCTTAAAAATGTGACATATTTT
The DNA here is from genome assembly GCF_037975245.1 of Apostichopus japonicus. Classification (NCBI taxonomy): domain Eukaryota; kingdom Metazoa; phylum Echinodermata; class Holothuroidea; order Aspidochirotida; family Stichopodidae; genus Apostichopus; species Apostichopus japonicus. The sequence goes on along the minus strand of NC_092564.1, from coordinate 3,722,696 downwards.
AGGTAAAGACTGTGGATTGACACGTTTCCTATTTGAGATCGAAAACTGATATAAGAAATGTATTGGAATCCGGTCAATCATGTTGCATATGTTGTAAATGTGTAAAGTGCTAGCGTTTATCTCAATTAAACTTACATTCGTTCTGCATTGATGGCTTGTGGTAATTCAGACAAAGATGCACAATTCAGAAAGCTGATGAAAAGAATACAAAGTAGTTAAAACAAAGGCAAGATAAATTATCGCAAATAATGTTGTTCTTACTGTATACAGAGCTTGACGATGTACAATTAAATTATAGTGTTCCGGTGCATGGCTGAAGTTGCATATCTGGTCCATGCAAAACCAGTTTCTGCTGCAGCTTTTGCTATGGCGAAAACTTGAAGTGTTCAAATTTAACGATATCTTGCAACAACAGAGGGAATGATTTCAATTCAATTGAACAAGATTTTGACTTTCTTTATAATATCACTTTTTATTAGCTCAGGCTTTTTCACAGAGGTAAATTAAAAAAAAAAAAAAGTCCGCATGTTGATTAAAATTCCAATACATATAATCTTGACAGCTGAGCAAACATTACAAATGTATCAGATTTAAAGGATATATCAATAACCAGATTTAATCATTAATGTATATATACATTAATATAGATATATATATATATATATATATACATATTATTAGAGAAAACCAGAGAAATAAGATATGACTCATAATTGACAAATAAAGAGTAAGATTTGTCAATTATGAGTCATATCTTATTTCTCTGGTTTTCTCTAATAATATTTTCTTTTGGAGTAAACGTGGATTTTCGTTATATTATATATATATATATATATATATATATATATATATATATATATATATATATATATATATATATATATATATATATATATATATATATATATATATATATATATAAATATATATATATATATATATATATATATAAATATATATATATATATATATATATATATATATATATATATATATATATCGAAGAATCGATTCCTACCTTCGCCTGATGAGTCCCAAAAGGACGAAACCGGTCGTGAAGTGGAATTTTTCTGGTGTGTTATTCTTTATTGATTTACTATATATCTGTCATACCACTTGCTACACATTCAATTCTTATTTACGGCTTGGCTTGCCTTTAAAGAGTGGTTATTCTGTGTAAATTTGTCAGATTCAAAGCGCCAGGGGTGCACTCTGTACAATCATAACACTTGGGTAATACGCCCTAAATGACAGTTATTCAAAGCCAATTTATACGCTTTAACACACAAGTAGAATCACTGTGGTCGAGTGGTACGGACTTCGGTTCGTGACACGAAGATCCGGGGTTCGATTCCTACCTTTGCCTGATGAGTCCCAAAAGGACGAAACCGGTCGTGAAGTGGAATTTTTTCTGGTGTGTTATTCTTTATTGATTTACTATATACCTGTCATACCACTTGCTACACATTCAATATATATATGGATGGATGGATGGATGGATGGATGTTAAACAACCGACTATATCTGGATCTCTAGTGATATACACAAATTAGATTAAGTGATTGGAAGTAAAACAGCAAATGTTTGTTTTTTGCAGAGTTTAGAGCAAAACTAGCTCTTCTTCAGTGCATGAGCACCGAAAGTCGCATTGACTTCACTGCCATGCCGACACCCTTCATTATAAACAAGTTTCAATTCCTGCTACTCCTTGTCATACATGAAATATATCTACATTCTGTACTATACTTACATCAAAGATTCATTGCTAACCCCTGTGACAAATTCGTTGGAAAGATTCCTAATGTTGTTTCCATAGAGATGCCTACAAAAGAGAATATTGTTATTCAGGAACACAGTTTCAACCTTCGTTTGGCGCACAATTTTATAAACTGCTGTATTGTTCTATTTTGCAAAAGGTATCTAGTTTTAAGGTACAAATAATGATGTTCATACTATACAAAAATGGCATGCCCACGAAAGGCAGCCGGATGTAAAACGGCTAACAGGGAGATGTTTTACATTCAGTCGGTCGCTCTTCTGGGAAGCTTCTCGCCGGGCGATTAAAAAATTACTCCTCCACACCTTTGGTATCCTGGGCACGCGACTGCTTTTTAGCCGTTTGTATTGTCATGCATTATTTTGTCGCACTCTATACAGAGTGTTTCATATAGTTAATATGCGTAAGTTTGTGCATTTTATTTAACATTTAAATTGGAAATAAGAAACATTTACACGAAAAATTGAGGAATAGTTACTGTAACCCTGAATTTTTATTTTAAGTTAATTTGCAAATCACTCGTAATATAAACGTCCTTCTTCATACTCTTTAGGCAAACTTATATCAGAGAGAGCGGTTTGAGAGCACCGAAACTTACATCATCTTAATTGCTTTCTCCTTAAATTATTGGAGACGTTACCGTAATAAGTAAACATTTCCTAGTGCAGTATTATTAACAAAGAGTCAAGTGAAAGCTGCATACACCTGTTGTTCAAATACCCAACTTCCAGTTCGCGTTCATAGACAAGGGGTCGCGTTCGTTACAAACATTTCTAAATCGTAAGAACGATCTCAAGATGGTTGATGGCCTTTGATGCTCGTTAAGCAAAGATTCATCTTTTCATCTGTATGATGCCAAAACTACAAAAATGCTCACTCACCAAACGTTATCGGAAATTCTATATATATATGATTCGAAACAAACTGATCATTAGATGGATATAGTTGCCATGACCATGCCCTTCCAATTGTGAATAATGCGCTGCTCAATGGATAGTGGGCAGGTTCCTGCATTTCCATTGTACGTGTGTATCATGCGCTGCTCAATGGATAGTTGCAAGGGTCATGCCCTTCCATTGTGAATAATGAGCTGCTCAATGGATAGTTGCCAAGATTATGCCCTTCTACTGTGTGAATAATGCTCTGCTCAATGGATAGTTGCAATGATCTTGCCTTTAACTGTGTGAATAATGCGCTGCTCAATGGATAGTTGCCAGGATCATGCCCTGCTACTGTGTGAATAATGAGCTGCTCAATGGTTAGTTGCCATGATCATGCCATTCCACTGTTTGAAACCTGCTCTGCTCAATATTTCAATACAAATACGATAGAACGATCCCAAGATGGTTGATAGCCTTTGATGTTCGTTAAGCAAGTCTCATCTTTTCATCTGTATGATGCCAAAACTACAAAAATGCTCACTCACCAAACGTTATCGGTAATTTCATATATATTTGATTCGAAACAAACTGATCATTAGATGGATATAGTAACCAGGACCATGCCCTTTCACTTTGTGAATAATGCGCTGCTCAATGGATAGTAGGCAGGTTCTTGCATTTCCATTGTACGTGTGTATCATGCGCTGCTCAATGGATAGTTGCAAGGGTCATGCCCTTCCATTGTGAATAATGCGCTGCTCAATGGATAGTTGCAAGGATCATGCACTTCTACTGTGTGGATAATGCGATGCTCAATGGATAGTTGCAATGATCATGCCCTTCCACTGTGTGAATAATGAGCTGCACAATGGATAGTTGCCAGGATCATGCCCTTCTACTGTGTGAATAATGAACTGCTCAATGGATAGTTGCCAGGATCATGCCCTTCCACTGTGTGAAACCTTCGCTGCTCAATATTTCAATACAAATACCATGACATTGATTGTAACTAATAACAACATTACAACACTTGTTTAAGACACTTAAGTAAAAGCTCATGATGGGAATAACGAGAAATGTTGTTTACATCAAATTGAATATCCGAAGTATCTATCATGGGCAAAATAGAATGTTTCCCAAATAACCCGAACTTACACTTTTTTTATCGTGTCCCCAGTGAACGGATTGTCAATTATTTCTACAAGCTGGTTTTCAAACAAGTATCTGTATAAATGAGAAGGACACATAGGATAATTATCTATTGCACATACCAGCTGAAGGGATCATTATACATTTTATCCGTTTGTTTCGTATTAGTTAAAGCAGCAAGAAGCATAGCCTTTCATATGGCGGTCAATTGTATTGATGAATCACGGTTAACAATTGTATTTTGTGAGAATTCCATTGAACGTGAAAACCACTGTCATAGCGGCGGGCGGCCAGATGCCACATAATTAGAATTACAGTGGGATACGTGACTTTGACCCGAGGGTACAAACCGCAGAATTACCTCAAAATGCCCGACCAAATGGATCCTCTGAGCATAATTGTGTAACACGAATTCCAGTATCTGAATGTTTTTCAACAAACCAACACTTTTCATTCGTTGCTTTCCCCCCTACTGTAGCGCTAAGAACCTCAAACGGTCACTTTCTCGTACGGTTTTCACTACCAAAAAGTTGTACCATTTCGTTAACATAAAAAAATGGGTACTTTTGATGTTTCTCACAAAACTGATTGAGGGAGTATAGGAGGGGGTTAAGGAGGGGGTGTTGGGGTGATTTGAAACCAGGCTCTGCCGCCTTTGGCTACGGTAAATATATGAAGGGGAAATGACTTACATCGATTCCAGTTTTGGCCCATTAAAGTCTCCTCCGTGTACAGTATGAATGCTGTTGTCCGACAAAAAACTGCAAAAGAAAGCAGAATCGCAGAAGACTGCAGCCATTTTTTTAACTGTCTTTTAATCGAGTGGAGTTTGGTTAAATTAAATATTTTTTTAAAAATATCATAAATGCGATGACGGGTATGGTATGGGAGGGGGAAGGGGAGGCGGAGGTGGGAGGGGCAGGACCCATTCTAAATTCTACTGTTATTTTGTGCTTATCGTATCGCATTTGCCAAAATATTTGTCGAAGATACAAATACATTGATAAGTTAACAACACTTTAAATGCAACGAACCTCGTAACTGAGGCGTATATGAAAAGGAAATTGATGCAAGTGAGAATGGGTAGATCCAGACTTAATTATGGGCGTGGGTGGCTCTGGGCTCGTTTAAACCGACTTTTTATGTGTAGGTACCATGAAATAGGCCTCACTTGACATAATGTAGTGACTTTTTTGGCATTCTTTGAGTCATCAACATTCATTTTCATGCTTGGATGTTGAAACGCTGCAGGATTGAAGGTGATTTAAGGCAATTTAGATGGGTTGGGAGCACTGTGCTATAACATCAAACTCTCCTAGCTTAAAATTTAAAATAGTCATGGAGGCCAAAAGTAGATGTGTTGTGATAGCCCAAACCACCATCTTATGCATGGGTAAAGGACCTGTCAGTTGAAAACTCATATCTATACTCTATAGCGGCCTTGTAAAGTGACGAATTTGGCGTGTATGCCGAGGGACCAATTAATTGTGGTACACCTGTGCGGGTTCTGGAATCCAGCCGCGAATACATTGAGACTGGATGATCTGATATACTCACACTCCGCGTAAGTTGATGAGCTTATTAAAATATCCCCTATTGATTGATGTCAAACGATTCGATTGCAGGAGGAGAATGGTGAATTGCATGGTTTCATTTGCCTTGATGATTGCGGTTGGAAATTCTGTAAGTTGATTTGCTGACAAGTCCCTGCATTGTAAAGTAATTATAAACATCGTGTTGATAGTAGATTGTGATATTTAACCGATCTTGTCAAATACAAATATAATTCTTGTAAAGGGGTGAATAGTTAATTAAGTTGATAAGTTTAGTAATGATTGGTAAATGATGTAAATGTTCAGTAAAAACGATACAATGTTATTATATAATACTATGTGAATCGGGTGATACTCTATGCAGCAATATTAGTGTGGATGTTTATATTATATTGTTATGATACAGTATTATTGTATGATACTATGTGAAACGGGTATGTGCAACAATATTGTATGTATGTATGTATGTATGGGTGTATGTATGTGTGTAAGGGTGGGTGTATGTATGTATGTATGTATGTATGTATGTGTGTATGTATGTATGCGTGTGTGTATGGGTGTATGGGTGTATGTATGTATGTATGTGTGTATGTATGCGTGTATGTATGTATGTATGTATGTATGTATGTATGTATGTATGTATGTATGTATGTATGTATGTATGTATGTATGTATGTATGTATGTATGTGTGTATGTATGTATGCGTGTGTGTATGGGTGTATGGGTGTATGTATGTATGTATGTATGTATGTATGCGTGTATGTATGTATGTATGTATGTATGTATGTATGTATGTATGTATGTATGTATGTATGTATGTATGTATGTATGTATGTATGTATGTATGTATGTATGTATGTATGTATGTATGTATGTATGTATGTATGTATGTATGTATGTATGTATGTATGTATGTATGTATGTATGTATGTATGTATGTATGTATGTATGTATGTATGCTAGTATGTGTGTATGTATGTGTGTATGCGTGTATGTATGTATGTATGTATGGGTGTATGTATGTATGCATTTTAGATCCTCCTGCAAGGAGAAACTCGCGAAGAAGCCATCATTGGCTTATCAAAGCCGCAAGCTGACCAAAGTCAGTCTCTTATATTCATATTTAACGTCCATGATTATGAATTGTCAATTGACAACAACTCTGTAACTGGACGACAAACATTAATCTTGGAGTGACTCGTTGTGTTATTGTTGTGTGAATGTTGTATCTTATATGATTATGATACAATGTTATAGTATGATACTACATGAATCGGTTGAAAATAGGACTACGAGATGTTCACAACTCTTTGCAGTGCTTTCCGTGATATCTAAGATATGAGAGAAGACTTATTCGCGGCAAGAGTATGGGCTAAATGAACGTCTGATCGTCCCCGGTTGTTGGCAAACTGTCTATAACGAATGACTGAATTAATGCCTACATGTAGGACCTACCATTGGTGTAACAAGATGTACCGATTCCCGCTGAAGGTGAGGTTTTGTTTATATTTAATAAGCGATACAGGTTCTACATCTGATGATTAATCTGACAGAACTACACCGTCCAGTGAACTCAGTTACCAGTAACTATGGCTAATATCATCACGTCCGTGCTTATGTGGTGTCAATCCCAGGACTTAATGCCTAGTTTTCAAATGGACATAAAACCTTCAGAGGTCTGATCGTTCTCGTGACGGCACACGTCAGGGAAGATAGAGCCCATATTAAAACCAACCAACTCTATCCACTGTCAAGCCCAGTCCCCTTATATCGAGACTTCTGATCATAACGGTATTTTGTCCAGTGAGGTATCATGGAGTCACTAGTTGAGTTATCGACTGTGAACTGTGCATCTGAGCTAAAAAGAATATGGACTATGTACTACTAAATGTAGTACTATGTATACTAGATGTAGCACTATGTGCTACTAAATATGAATCTAAGAGACTGACTTCGGTCAGCTTGTGGCTTTGATAAGCCAATGATGGCTTCTTCGCGAGTTCCTGCTTGCAGGAGGATCTAAAATACATACAATACATACATGTATACGCTTCACGCTTTCACAGGTTCAAGACGGTTTATTCAATCATTGCTTTACTCCATTGACAGACGAGTTGTGGAATGGAAAGTGCGTGATCAAAATTCCAGTAGAGAAAAAATTGATAAAGAAATCGAAATGAATTGAGTAGCTTACAATGCCTCGTATATTGTAGTGCTTTCAAAGAGGTCTTCTGGTAAGCTTGATATATGATTCCCAGATAACGACCTTGAAGGGAGACAGAAAGAAAAGCAAAACGTTAAAACGTGACTAGTGAGAATTGCAGTGAAAAACGTGTAAGTTGTATGAGATTACCTTTTTCACTCTTAGTGGCATTCACGACTTTTTGGTTCGTATCGTATACTTCAAAGTCACCACTGACAGCATTGACTTCCACTGGCAGGGAGGGTGGGGGTTTAGATGTGGACAAGTCGAGGAACACGCTAACAGTTGTTTGCATACGGTTGCTATGCAGTAGAAACAAACGATATTTACTATGAACAATCTCCGATACTCAGCAACCAACCAGTCATTTGAACAGTTCAATTGTTTTTGTATGTTTAGACCTGGAGTGGGCAACCTACGGCCCGCGGGCCACATGCGGCCCGCCAGTGATTTTTTTGCGGCGCGTGAGATGTCTCAACACAAAAATCAATCTATTTTACATCATCACAAAAAACGAGCTAGCTGCTTAGAATTTAACGGCACTAATGATGCTGTCAGGTAGGCCTATTATCCCCATTTATTATCAACTGTACTGTATTGACATTATGTTTTTGTGAATACAGATTAAGTACACAAACCTATTGCTTGAAAGTCCTCGGAATCAAAGGTTTGAAATCAACAGCCCAGTCAATTTTCACTCCTTATATCTGGCCCATTCATTCAAAAAGGTTGCTCACCCCTGGTTTAGACTAATTTAATGTTGCCACTGTTTGAATTAGTTTGTTCTTACGCATTCTTAGTAGAAACTGTTTTTTGTGGGGGGGGGGGGGTAGTAGGCGACCATTTTAGTGACACACCCAAAGGAGTCAATAACAGGTGTATGATACGAAATTGCGCAGTGTTGAGAAATGTCTGTCTGCTTTGTGCGTTTTCAGTCAAGGCTTTTGAACGACCATAAAACCAAGGAAGGATTTAGCATTTTATAAAGGAGAGATGTAGCTCAGTGGTCGCTGATATTGACTCCCATATAGCATGAGGAGAGTGTTGGGGGGGGGGGGCATATATCATGAAGAGAGTGTTGGGGGGTGGGGCATATATCATGAAGAGAGTGTTGGGGGCATATAGCATGAGGAGAGTGTTGGTTGGGGGCATATATCATGAGGAGGGTGTTGGGGGCATATAGCATGGGGAGAGTGTTGGAGGGGGGCATATATCATGAGGAGAGTGGTGGGGGCATATAGCATGAGGGGAGTGTTGGAGGGGGCATATAGCATGAGAAGAGTGTTGGGGGCCCATATAGCATGGGGAGAGTGTTGGGGGGAATATATCATGAGGAGGGTGTTGGGGGGCATATAGCATGAGGAGAGTGGTGGGGGTATATAGCATGGGGAGTGTGTTGGGGGCCATATAGCATGAGGAGAGTGTTGGGGGGCCATATTGCATGAGGAGAGTGGTGGGGCATATAGCATGAGAAGAGTGTGGGGGGCATATAGCATGGGGAGAGTGTTGGTGGCCCATATAGCATGAGGAGAGTGTTAGGGAGGGGGCATATATCATGAGGAGAGTGTGGGGGCATATAGCATGGAGACAGTGTTGAGGGGCATATATCATGAGGAGAGTGCTGCATGGGGGCATATAGCATGAGGAGAGTGTTGGGGGCCACATAGCATGGGGAGAGTGTTGGGGGGCCATATAGCATGAGGAGAGTGTTGGGGGCCATATAGCATGAGGAGAGTGTTGGGGGGCCCATATAGCACGAGGAGAGTGTTGGGGGCATATATCATGAGGAGAGTGGTGGGGGCATATAGCATGAGAAGAGTGTGGGGGCATATAGCATGGGGAGAGTGTTGGGGCCCATATAGCATGGGGAGAGTGTTGGGGGCATATATCATGAGGAGAGTGTTGGGGGGGGGGCATATAGCATGAGAAGAGTGTTGGGGGCCATATAACATGGGGAGAGTGTTGGGGGGCCCATATACAGTAGCATGAGGAGAGTGTTGGGGGCATATATCATGAGGAGAGTGTTGTGGGGGGGGGGGGGTGGGGCGTATATCATGGGGAGAGTGTTGGGTTCGGCAAAATCGAGGCCTGAATTGGTGCATTCTTAGGTATCTTTAGAATAGAAATTACGTCCATTATCAGGTCTAAACGCCAGGTTGTGCTACTTTTGACATTTTTGTGTGGGAATTAAGTGTACACAATTGCAGCCCCTTCGTGGATCTGAGCAGCCTGTGATTGTTCCTCAACAAAATCACCTACAGCTGAAGGACCCAGCAAAAAATGTACCCTAATTTTATGGCGGTAAACTATGGTAAATGTGTGGTAAATAGGGTAAATGTGTGGTAAAATTGTGGTAAAATCAACCGCGGTACATTTACCGCAGTTTTACCATGATATTACCGCGGTATAAGTAGGGTAAAAGTGCGGTACATTTACTGCGGTAAATTGCGGTCCCGGGAGCAGGACTACACGCCCCTGCCTCGTTACTTCCGGGCACTATTCGAAAAGAGAAGGCGAGATTCGCCGGTGTCCTTCCACGCACAAAAAAAAAACTTGGAACCTCAATAATTTCCGACTAAGGATTTCCTTAGTCGGAAATTAGCGTGGTAAATGTACGGTAAAATTGGGGTAAAAGAACGGTAAAACTGTCGTAAAGTTGGGGTTAAAGCATAGTAAAAGTGTAGTAAAAGCGCGGTAAAAGTATGGTAACACCGTGGTAAATTGCGGTAAAATTGGGGTAAAAGTGAGGTAAAACCATGGTAAATTTGTGGTAATTTACTGCGGTAAACCTGGGTTTACCGCGTCCATAGGGCCAAAACACCGCCGTAATGTACAACAAATTTACCACGTTTTTACCCCGGTTTTACCGGGGTAAAAGTGTGGTATGTTACCGCGGTAAATTTGAGGTAAATTTTTTCCTGGGGATGAACAAAATCAGAAACTATATTTTAAATTGAATGCAACCACTCTTTTGCTCTAAAAGTTCCCCTCTTTATTCGAGAAAAAAAAATTCTCCATTTTTGTAGCCATACAAATAGGGCACTTTGAGTAAGAAAAAAAACACGAAAATAATGGTTGTCGGGGGAAGGACCAACTACCAAACGCGTGCCTAAAACGTTAGGGAGGGAGTATGCCGGGGCCTCCACAATCACCCGATAATCGGGTGGGGGAAACTTTCAGTAGAGACATATTATGCATTAAGACAAGGAAGAATAGCACAACTCCTCCGGGCCAAGGACGCCCTTCCGTAAAGTTTCCTGCCGTAACTAGATCAGCCAGAGATTTAGAACTTGCTCCCCAACCCCTCAACATTTACTATCCTGTGCACGTCACTGCCAACTATGCCACGTTCTTTTTTTTTGCTGTCATATTTGAGAAGTCTTGTCCCGATCTCTGAACATGAGTATGGATATGAAAGATTGTGGATCCTGATAATAAAGAAAGGAGGAAATAGCTTTACATGGTTAAGAGGGATACGTTACGAATTGAAAGTGATCCTTTACTCACAATATTCCGATCGACATCCCTCGAAATAATCTTTCAGGAACTGAAGTAATCTGGTTTCGCCAGAAAGAGCTGTTCGACGAAAGAATCAGTAAGAAACAAACAAACATAACACACGTAACATGACAAAAGTCCTTTCGATTGTTGAGCTGGAGAGTGGTATATTTTGTAATGTATATAGATAACCTGTGTACACACAAAGAGGAGATCGTGCCGTGAGATGGGAAGATTTCTTGATGGGTACATTACATTCGCTACATCTTACGATCCGAGGTACGGCTAAAGATTCAATTCATGTCAGAACTTGCTTTCTTTAGTAAAATAATATACAAAAGAATGTACGAAAGATTTATCTATGCAACGCCTTCGATGTCTTTACATCATCGAAGCGAAGCGAGAGGCAGAGTCTCGCACAACCTTCTTCCACCAACCTCTTCGACCGGAATATGCCTTGAACATCACCATCTATGCACATCTCGAGTTATTGAGGTGGCCATATTACTTCACGTTAATTAATGTAATTTTTATATTTGTTTATTTTTCTTGACCGCAAACTGCAGCCTTTTAAATCGCAAAGTTATTCTCTGGGGACACCACACATTCTCCAGTACTTCCTCTCTCGGACGGATCATCATCCGGCCGTAC